>NW_027478505.1:0-216128 GCF_051014685.1 Ptiloglossa arizonensis
CGACCCTATGTCGTTGCGTTATGCGTTCAATGATGATTTTCGAGTTTGCAACGCAGGGGAGTAGTTCGACCCTGTTGCGTCGCGTCTTGCGTTCAATTTATTCACCTCTGATGTTGTTCCCCAGCACCGCGCGTGCGTATTTCCGGAACTCCTTGTATAGATGTTCGGTGACCAGGTCAGCTTCTGTTACCGGCCATGAAAGGCCGTTGCCTTCGGCTGCCTGTCGTAGGAGTTCTCGCGCGCGTCGGTGCCTCGGACAGCGGAACAGGACGTGTGGAGGCGTCTCGGCCTCACCACAGACACAGTTCTCGTCCGGGACCAGGGCAAATTCCTTTAGCTTCGCACGGAAGTTTCCATGTCCACTAAGGAATTGGACCACGTAGTGGTCGAGGTGAATCCAAATGGCTTTTTGACGGTCAGACACGTCCGGGAAGTATCGGAAGGTGGTCCTTCCCTTCTCGGACGACGACCATCTCAATTGCCACTGTCGTAGGAGTTCCTCCCTCACCCGGGCTTTTGCCTCCGAGGGGGATACCGCTCCTGACTCAAGTTCATCGTGACTTATTCGACAGTCACCCAGGGCGATGTCGTTTTGTCGTCTGATGTTAAAGGCGCACGCACGCTCCACTATCGCCAGGTCTACCGGCATCGTACCGGCGATCACGCAGATTCCATCGGTAGATACCGTGCGGTAGGCCTTGGTGACGCCGAGCAGCACACGTCTCTGAGCTCTGGCAAGGATAGTCTTCGTAACAGAGCCCAGACGGTCAGCCCAGCCGGCAGCGGCGTACGCCGTTATCGGTACAAAGAGGCCATCGTACAATGTTCGCATGGCTCGATGTCCGAGTCCCCACTTCGCCCGCGCAAGCCGCGCTAGCGCGTAAAACGTTCGCGCGGTCTTAGCGCTCAAGTAATCGACATGGGATCTTATTCCCAGACCAGCGTCAAAGTGGACCCCTAGGTACCGGATGGTACGCTTAAGGGCCACACTTCTCTCGTTAATCTTTACCACAGGAGGCCTTTCTCTATCCAGAGAACCTTTCAAGAGGACCATCTCGGTTTTGGTCGCTGACAGCTCCAATTTCTGGGTGGCGCACCAACCAGAAATGACGTCCGCGACTTTTTGGCCTTTGCGCTCCAACTCGCGTCTCGTGTTTCCACAAACAATCACGAGAAGGTCGTCGGCGTAGGCTATGGGCTCGCACGCGAGCTCGGTGTTCGAAAGGAGCTGCAGAACTTCGTCGAAGACTAGGTTCCAACAGCTCGGACCGAGAATCGAACCCTGTGGACAGCCTTTGGTGACTTTCTTGCGCACGATGCCGTGTTTGGAAACTATCGTGACCTCACGCTCGGCGAAGTAGTCGACCATCAGTCTGTAGAGATTTCGAGGGCATCCCCGGGCTTTCAACTTCTGTAGGATGCTGGGCCACCAGACGTTGTCGAAAGCACCGGAGATATCGAAGGAGAGTCCCAATACATACTTTTCTTCTCGGCCAGACACCAGGTCCCTGAACTTCACTAACGCGACATCAGTGGATCGTCCAGGCCTGAATCCGTATTGCCGATCCGAGCAGTAGTCGGGGTTCAGAAACACTTTTCTCATTCGTATCAGCATCAGCTTCTCCAACGCTTTGCCCAAGATGGAAAGTAGGCAAATGGGCCTATACGATTTGACCTCCGTCAGTGGTTTGTCGGGCCCTTTCAGTATGGTAATGATAGTCTGCCCTAAGGTAGGCGGGGACTCGATGTTCCTCAAGCCCCCGCCTAATCGCCTCCCAGGGTAGGGTGTTAAACGCATTGGCGATGTCCAAGGACACCGCCAATGCCACCCCACCCCGGGAGACCGCCGAGGCCGAGAGGGACCGGACGCGTCGAATCGCGTCGATCGTCGACCGGCCCTCCCGGAACCCGAACTGGCACTCCGCCAGCCCGGGCCCATCCCGCGACAGGTGCCCGACGATGCGGGCCGCCACGACTCTTTCTAGGAGCTTGCCCACATCGTCGAGCAGGCAAATCGGCCGGTACGCGGACGGAGAGTCCGCGGGCCTACCCTCTTTCCGGAGGAGGACCATTCGGGCCACCTTCCATGCGGAGGGGAATCGCCCGGCCTCCAGGCAGCGGTCGAATAGCTCCCGGAGGCCGTCACCCAGGACGTCCGCGGCCAAGACCAAGACTCGGCCGGGCACTCCCGAAGGACCCGGGGCAGTATCCTTCGCCCCGAGTCTTCGGATGGCCGCGGCTAGCTCCCCAGCCGAGACCCCCAGCTCCGAGGACCAGGTGGTCGGGTCCGCAGAGGGACGTGGCCCGCTCTCCCCCACGATCGGGAAGAGCGTGTCGACCACGTCCCTCAAGAGCTGGGGGTCGAGACCCTCGGTGATCGGGGGCGCCCATGGCCGGAGTTTATTCAGAACTATCCGGTATGGGCGCCCCCATGGATCCCGCTCGAGGGTCTCGAGGAGCTCCTTCCAGCTCTGGGCCTTGGCCCGTTTGATGGCGACCTGCAGAGCCCTCTTTCCCGCGCGATAGGACTCGTACAGTTCCGCCGCCCTAGCCCGCGCGCCGTCGTCGCCGTTCCGTCCGGCCCGACGACGCGCGCGGGTGTACTGACGTCGGGCCCGGACGCATGCTGTCCGCAGTTCCCCGATTTTGCCCGACCACCAGTACACCGCCCGACGAGGAGACCGCGGCCCGGCCCGGGGCATCGCCGCGTCGCAAATGCGCGCGACGGCGCTCCCGAGCCGAGCCACGGCCCCCTCCAGGTCGGGCAGCCTGGTCTCCCGTCGAGGCCAGGTTTCGGCCAGAGCGGCTGCCACCAGGACGTCCTTGTCAAGGCGCCGAAGCGCCCATCTGCGTGGTGGTGGTGGGGCGCTACCCGCTCCCGGGCGGAGGTGTCGGTGCGGGGCCGCGGCGGCCTCGGGGGAGGTCAAGACCACGTGGATATACCGGTGGTCCGATAATGTCTCCTCCCCCACCACCACGTCCCACCCGGACACCATACGCGCGGCGCCGGGGGATCCAAACGTCAAATCCACTATGGACCCTCCCCCGCGCCGCACGCACGTCAGCTCCGACCCCCGGTTAATCAACCGGAGGTCGAAGCCCGCCGCCCAGTCGCCCAGAGCCTCGCCCCTCCGATTGGTCCTGGGGGACCCCCATGCCACAGACCAGGCATTGAAGTCCCCCAGGACCAGCACCGGCCGGGGCGCAATCCTTGTGAGGCACGCCCCCACCCCGGCCAAGTACTGCTCGAAGGCAACTACAATGGCCTAGGGGAAAAATACACATACCGTTGTAATAGGGCGAGTTTCTGTTTTCAGATGCAACAGGAATTTCTCGAGTTCGTCAATCCGTTCGCGAGATATGGGAGTTTGAAGTTAAGGATTGCTTGAGAAACCATCAAAATTTTCGCAAGTCTGATACTCGAAATCAATAACTACAAAGGCCTAGGGGAAAAATGCACATACCTTTGTAATCGGGCGAGTTTCCACTTTCAGATGCAACAGGAATTTCTCGACTTCGACAATCCGTTCGTGAGACATGGGTGTTTGAAGTTAAGGAATGGTTGAGAAACCATCAAAATTTTCGCAATTCTGATACTCGAAACCAATAACTGGAACGGCCAAGGGGAAAAACACACATATCTTTGTAATCGGGCGAGTTTCTACTTTCAGATGCAATAGGAATTTCTCGAGTTCGTCATTCCGTTCGCGAGATATGGGAGTTTGAAGTTAAGCAATGGTTGAGAAACCATCGAAATTTTCGCAATTCTGATGATAGAAACGAATAACTGGAATGGCCTAGGGGAAAAGTACACACACCATTCTAATCGGGCGAGTGTCTACTTTCAAATGCAACAGGAATTTCTGGAGTTCGTCAATCCGTTCGCGAGATATGGGAGTTTGAAGATAAGGAATGGTTGAGAAACCATCAAAATTTTCGCAAGTCTGATACTCGAAACCAATAACTGCAAAGGCCTAGGGGAAAAATGCACATACCTTTGTAATCGGGCGAGTTTCCACTTTCAGATGCAACAGGAATTTCTGGAGTTCGTCATTCCGTTCGCGAGATATGGGAGTTTGAATTTAAGGAATGGTTGAGAAACCATCAAAATTTTCGCAATTCTGACGCTAGAAACCAATAACTACAAAGGCCTAGGTGAAAAACGCACATATCGTTGTAATCGGGCGAGTTTCTACTGCCAGATTCAACAGGAATTTCTCGAGTTCGTCATTCCTTTCGCGAGATATGGGAGTTTGAAGTTAAGGAATGCTTGAGAAACCATCAAAATTTTCGCAATTCTGATACTCGAAACCAATAACTGGAATGACCTAGGGGAAAAGTACACACACCATTGTAATCGGGCGAGTTTCTGCTTCCAGGTGCAACAGGAATTTCTCGAGTTCGTCAATCCGTTCGCGAGATATGGGAGTTTGAAGTTAAGGAATGGTTGAGAAACTATCAAAATTTTCGCAAGTCTGATACTCGAAACCAATAACTACAAAGGCCTAGGTGAAAAACGCACATATCTTTGTAATCGGGCGAGTTTCCACTTTCAGATGCAACAGGAATTTCTCGAGTTCGTCAATCCGTTCGCGAGATATGGGAGTTTGAAGTTAAGGAATGGTTGAGAAACCATCAAAATTTTCGCAATTCTGATACTCGAAACCAATAACTGGAATGGCCTAGGGGAAAAGTACACACACCCTTGTAATCGTGCGAGTTTCTACTTTCAGATGCAACAGGAATTTCTCGAGTTCGTCAATCCGTTCGCGAGATATGGGAGTTTGAAGTTAAGGAATGGTTGAGAAACCCTCAAAATTTTCGCAAGTCTGATACTCGAAACCAATAACTACAATGGCCTAGGGGAAAACACACATATCTTTGTAATCGGGCGAGTTTCTACTTTCAGATGCAACAGGAATTTCTCGAGTTCGTCAATCCGTTCGTGAGATGTGGGCGTTTAAAGTTAAGGAATGGTTGAGAAACCCTCAAAATTTTCGCAAGTCTGATACTCGAAACCAATAACTACTATGGCCGAGGGGAAAAGTACACACACCATTGTAATCGGGCGAGTTTCTGCTTTCAGATGCAACAGGAATTTCTCGAGTTCGTCAATCCGTTCGTGAGATATGGGAGTTTGAAATTAAGGAATGGTTGAGAAACCACCAAAATTTTCGCAAGTCTGATACTCGAAACCAATATCTACAAAGGCCTAGGGGAAAACACACATATCCTTGTAATCGGGCGAGTTTCTACTTTCAGATGCAACAGGAATTTCTCGAGTTCGTCAATCCGTTCGCGAGATATGGGAGTTTGAAGTTAAGGAATGGTTGAGAAACCATCGCAATTTTCGCAATTCTGATACTCGAAACCAATAACTGGAATGGCCTAGGGGAAAAGTATACACACCCTTGTAATCGTGCGAGTTTCTACTTTCAGATGCAACAGGAATTTCTCGAGTTCGGCAATCCGTTCGCGGGAAATGGGAGTTTGAAGTTAAGGAATGGTTGAGAATCCATCAAAATTTTCGCAAGTCTGATACTCGAAACCAATAGCTACAAAGGCCTAGGGGAAAAATGCACATACCTTTGTAATCGGGCGAGTTTCTGCTTTCAGATGCAACAGGAATTTCTCGAGTTCGCCAATATGTTCGCGAGATATGGGAGTTTGAAGTTAAGGAATGGTTGAGAAACCATCAAAATTTTCGCAATTCTGATACTCGAAACCAATATCTGGAATGGCCTAGGGGAAAAGTACACACACCCTTGTAATCGTGCGAGTTTCTACTTTCAGATGCAACAGGAATTTCTCGAGTTCGTCAATCCGTTCACGAGATATGGGAGTTTGAAGGTAAGGAATGGTTGAGAAACCATCGAAATTTTCGCAATTCTGATACTCGAAACCAATAACTGGAATGGCCTAGGCGAAAAGTACACACACCCTTGTAATCGGGCGAGTTTCTGCTTTCAGATGCAACAGGAATTTCACGAGTTCGTCAATCCGTTCGCGAGATATGGGCGTTTGAAGTTAAGGAATGGTTGAGAAACCCTCAAAATTTTCGCAAGTCTGATACTCGAAACCAATAACTACATAGGTCTAGGGGAAAAAAACATTTCTTTGTAATCGGGCGAGTTTCTGCTTTCAGATGCAACAGGAATTTCTCGAGATCGTCAATCCGTTCGCGAGATATGGGAGTTTGAAGTTAAGGAATGGTTGAGAAACCCTCAAAATTTTCGCAAGTCTTATACTCGAAACCAATAACTGCAAAGGCCTACGGGAAAAATGCACATACCTTTGTAATCGGGCGAGTTTCCACTTTCAGATGCAACAGGAATTTCTCGAGTTCGTCAATCCGTTCGCGAGATATGGGAGTTTGAAGTTAAGGAATGGTTGAGAAACCATCAAAATTTTCGCAAGTCTGATACTCGAAACCAATAACTGCAAAGGCCTAGGGGAAAAATGCACATACCTTTGTAATCGGGCGAGTTTCCACTTTCAGATGCAACAGGAATTTCTCGAGTTCGTCATTCCGTTCGCGAGACATGGGAGTTTGAAGTTAAGGAATGGTTGAGAAACCATCAAAATTTTCGCAATTCTGACGCTAGAAACCAATAACTACAATGGCCTAGGCGAAAAGTACACACACCCTTGTAATCGTGCGTGTTTCTACTTTCAGATGCAACAGGAATTTCTCGAGTTCGTCATTCCGTTCGCGAGATATGGGAGTTTGAAGTTAAGGAATGGTTGAGAAACCATCAAAACTCTCGCAATTCTGATACTCGAAACCAATAACTGCAAAGGCCTAGGGGAAAAATGCACATACCTTTGTAATCGGGCGAGTTTCCACTTTCAGATGCAACAGGAATTTCTCGAGTTCGTCATTCCGTTCGCGAGACATGGGAGTTTGAAGTTAAGGAATGGTTGAGAAACCATCAAAATTTTCGCAATTCTGATACTCGAAACCAATAACTACAAAGCCCTAGGGGGAAAATGCACATACCTTTGTAATCGGGCGAGTTTCCACTTTCAGATGCAACAAGAATTTCTCGAGATCGTCAATCCGTTCGCGAGATACGGGAGTTTGAAGTTAAGGAATGGTTGAGAAGCGCTCAAAATTTTCGCAAGTCTTATACTCGAAACCAATAACTGCATAGGCCTAGGGGAAAAATGCACATACCTTTGTAATCGGGCGAGTTTCCACTTTCAGATGCAGCAGGAATTTCTCGAGCTCGTCATTCCGTTCGCGAGATATGGAAGTTTAAAGTTAAAGAATGGTTGCGAAACCATCAACATTTTCGCAATTCTGACGCTAGAAACCAATAAATACAATGGCCTAGGGGAAAATACACATACCGTTGTAATCGGCCGAGTTTCTGCTTTCAGATGCAACAGCAGTTTCTCGAGTTCGTCAATCCGTTCGCGAGGTATGTGAGTTTGAAGTTAAGGAATGCTTGAGGAACTATCAAAATTTTAGAAAGTCTGAAACTCGAAACCAATAACTACAAAGGCCTAGGGGAAAAACACACATTTCTTTGTAATCGGGCGAGTTTCTACTTTCAGATGCAACAGCAGTTTCTCGAGTTCGTCAATCCGTTCGCGAGATATGTGAGTTTGAAGTTAAGGATTGCTTGAGGAACCAACAAAATTTTCGCAAGTCTGATACTCGAAACCAATAACTACAAAGGCCTAGGGGAAAAATGCACATACCTTTGTAATCGGGCGAGTTTCCACTTTCAGATGCAACAGGAATTTCTCGAGTTCGACAATCCGTTCGTGAGACATGGGTGTTTGAAGTTAAGGAATGGTTGAGAAACCATCAAAATTTTCGCTGGTGTGATACTCGAAACCAATAACTGGAATGGCCAAGGGGAAAAGTACACTCACCATTGTAATCGGGCGAGCTTCTGCTTTCCGATGCAATAGGAAATTCTCGAGTTCGGCAATCCGTTCGCGAGATACGGGAGTGTGAAGTTAAGGAATGGTTGAGAAATCATCAAAATTTTCGCAAGTTTGATACTCGAAACCAATAACTTCAAAGGCATAGGGGAAAACACACATACCGTTGTAATCGGCCGAGTTTCTGCTTTCAGATGCAACAGCAGTTTCTCGAGTTCGTCAATCCGTTCGCGAGGTATGTGAATTTGAAGTTAAGGAATGGTTGAGAAACTATCAAAATTTTAGAAAGTCTGAAACTCGAAACCAATAACTACAAAGGCCTAGGGGAAAAACACACATTTCTTTGTAATCGGGCGAGTTTCTACTTTCAGATGCAACAGGAATTTCTCGAGTTCGTCATTCCGTTCGCGAGATATGGGAGTTTGAAATTAAGGAATGTTTGAGAAACCATCAAAATTTTCGCAATTCTGACGTTAGAAACCAATAACTACAATGGCCTAGGGGAAAGTGCACATACCTTTGTAATCGGGCGAGTTTCCACTTTCAGATGCAACAGGAATTTCTCGAGTTCGACAATCCGTTCGTGAGACATGGGTGTTTGAAGTTAAGGAATGGTTGAGAAACCATCAAAATTTTCGCAATTCTGATACTCGAAACCAATAACTGGAACGGCCAAGGGGAAAAACACACATATCTTTGTAATCGGGCGAGTTTCTACTTTCAGATGCAATAGGAATTTCTCGAGTTCGTCATTCCGTTCGCGAGATATGGGAGCTTGAAGTTAAGGAATGGTTGAGAAACCATCAAAATCTTCGCAATTCTGATACTCGAAACCAATAACTACAAAGGCCTAGGGGAAAAACACACATTTCTTTGTAATCGGGCGAGTTTCTACTTTCAGATGCAATAGGAATTTCTCGAGTTCGTCATTCCGTTCGCGAGATATGGGAGTTTGAAATTAAGGAATGTTTGAGAAACCATCAAAATTTTCGCAATTCTGACGTTAGAAACCAATAACTACAATGGCCTAGGGGAAAATACACATACCGTTGTAATCGGGCGAGTTTCTGCTTTCAGATGCAACAGGAATTTCTCGAGTTCGTCAATCCGTTCGCGAGATATGGGAGTTTGAAGTTAAGGATTGCTTGAGAAACCATCAAAATTTTCGCTGGTCTGATGCTCGATACCAATAACTGGAATGGCCTAGGGGAAAAGCACACACACCATTGTAATCGGGCGAGTTTCTACTTTCAGATGCAACAGGAATTTCTCGGGTTCGTCAATCCGTTCGCGAGATATGGGAGTTTGAAGTTAAGGAATGGTTGAGAAACCATCAAAATTTTCGCATGTCTGATACCCGAAACCAATACCTACAAAGGCCTAGGGGAAAAACACACATATCCTTGTAATCGGGCGAGTTTCTACTTTCAGATGCAACAGGAATTTCTCGAGTTCGTCATTCCGTTCGCGAGATATGGGAGTTTGAAGTTAAGGAATGGTTGAGAAATCATCAAAACTTTCGCATGTCTGATACTCGAATCCAATAACAACTATGGCCTAGGGCAAAAATACACATACCTTTGTAATCGGACGAGTTTCTGCTTTCAGATGCAATAGGAAATTCGCGAGTTCGTCAATCCGTTCGCGAGATATGGAAGTTTGAAGTTATGGAATGGTTGAGAAACCATCAAAATTTTCGCAAGTCTGATACTCGAAACCAATAACTGGTATGGCCTAGGGGAAAAGTACACACACCATTGTAATCGTGCGAGTTTCTACTTTCAGATGCAACAGGAATTTCTCAAGTCCGTCATTCAGTTCGCGAGATTTGGGAGTTTGAAGTTAAGGAATGGTTGAGAAACCATCCAAATCTTCGCAAGTCTGATACTCGAAACCAATAACTACAAAGGCATAGGGGAAAAATGCACATACCTTTGTAATCGGGCGAGTTTCCACTTTCAGATGCAACAGGAATTCCTCGAGTTCGTCATTCCGTTCGCGAGATATGGGAGTTTGAAGTTATGGAATGATAGGGAAACCCTCAAAATTTTCGCTGGTCTGATACTCGAAACCAATAACTGGAATGGCCTAGGTCAAAAATACACGTACCGTTGTAATCGGGCGTGTTTCTGCTTTCAGATGCAATAGGAAATTCTCGAGTTCGTCATTCAGTTCGCGAGATTTGGGAGTTTGAAGTTAAGGAATGGTTGAGGAACCATCAAAATCTTCGCAAGTCTGATACTCGAAACCAATAACTACAAAGGCATAGGGGAAAAATGCACATACCTTTGTAATCGGGCGAGATTCCACATTCAGATGCAACAGGAATTTCTCGAGTTCGGCAATCCGTTCGCGAGATACGGGAGTGTGAAGTTAAGGAATGGTTGAGAAACCATAAAAATTCTCGCAATTCTGATACTCGAAACCAATAAGTACAGAGGCCTAGGGGAAAAACACACATACCTTTGTAATCGGGCGAGTTTCCACTTTCAAATGCAACAGGAATATCTCGAGTTCGCCAATCCGTTCGCGAGATATGGGAGTTTGAAGTTAAGGAATGGTTGAGAAACCATTGAAATTTTCGCAATTCTGATGCTAGAAACGAATAACTGGAATGGCCTAGGGCAAAAATACGCATACCGTTGTAATCGGGCGAGTTTCTGCTTTCAGATGCAACAGGAATTTCACGAGTTCGTCAATCCGTTCGCGAGATATGGGAGTTTGAAGTTAAGGAATGGTTGAGAAACCCTCAAAATTTTCGCAAGTCTTATACTCGAAACCAATAACTGCAAAGGCCTACGGGAAAAATGCACATACCTTTGTAATCGGGCGAGTTTCCACTTTCAGATGCAACAGGAATTTCTCGAGTTCGTCAATCCGTTCGCGAGATATGGGAGTTTGAAGTTAAGGAATGGTTGAGAAACCATCAAAATTTTCGCAAGTCTGATACTCGAAACCAATAACTGCAAAGGCCTAGGGGAAAAATGCACATACCTTTGTAATCGGGCGAGTTTCCACTTTCATATGCAACAGAAATTTCTCGAGTTCGTCATTCCGTTCGCGAGACATGGGAGTTTGAAGTTAAGGAATGGTTGAGAAACCATCAAAATTTTCGCAATTCTGACGCTAGAAACCAATAACTACAATGGCCTAGGGGAAAAGTACACACACCCTTGTAATCGTGCGTGTTTCTACTTTCAGATGCAACAGGAATTTCTCGAGTTCGTCAATCCGTTCACGAGATATGGGAGTTTGAAGTTAAGGAATGCTTGAGAAACCATCGAAATTTTCGCAATTCTGATACTCGAAACCAATAACTGGAATGGCCTAGGGGAAAATATACACACCCTTGTAATCATGCGAGTTTCTACTTTCAGATGCAACAGGAATTTCTCGAGTTCGTCATTCCGTTCGCGAGATATGGGAGTTTGAAGTTAAGGAATGGTTGAGAAACCATCAAAACTCTCGCAATTCTGATACTCGAAACCAATAACTACAAAGGCCTAGGGGAAAAATGCACATACCTTTGTAATCGGGCGAGTTTCTGCTTTCAGATGCAACAGGAATTTCTCGAGTTCGCCAATATGTTCGCGAGATATGGGAGTTTGAAGTTAAGGAATGGTTGAGAAACCATCAAAATTTTCGCAATTCTGATACTCGAAACCAATATCTGGAATGGCCTAGGGGAAAAGTACACACACCCTTGTAATCGTGCGAGTTTCTACTTTCAGATGCAACAGGAATTTCTCGAGTTCGTCAATCCGTTCACGAGATATGGGAGTTTGAAGGTAAGGAATGGTTGAGAAACCATCGAAATTTTCGCAATTCTGATACTCGAAACCAATAACTGGAATGGCCTAGGCGAAAAGTACACACACCCTTGTAATCGGGCGAGTTTCTGCTTTCAGATGCAACAGGAATTTCACGAGTTCGTCAATCCGTTCGCGAGATATGGGCGTTTGAAGTTAAGGAATGGTTGAGAAACCCTCAAAATTTTCGCAAGTCTGATACTCGAAACCAATAACTACAAAGGTCTAGGGGAAAAAAACATTTCTTTGTAATCGGGCGAGTTTCCACTTTCAGATGCAACAGGAATTTCTCGAGTTCGTCATTCCGTTCGCGAGACATGGGAGTTTGAAGTTAAGGAATGGTTGAGAAACCATCAAAATTTTCGCAATTCTGATACTCGAAACCAATAACTACAAAGCCCTAGGGGGAAAATGCACATACCTTTGTAATCGGGCGAGTTTCCACTTTCAGATGCAACAAGAATTTCTCTAGATCGTCAATCCGTTCGCGAGATATGGGAGTTTGAAGTTAAGGAATGGTTGAGAAGCGCTCAAAATTTTCGCAAGTCTTATACTCGAAACCAATACCTGCAAAGGCCTAGGGGAAAAATGCACATACCTTTGTAATCGGGCGAGTTTCCACTTTCAGATGCAACAGGAATTTCTCGAGTTCGTCATTCCGTTCGCGAGATATGGGAGTTTAAAGTTAAAGAATGGTTGCGAAACCATCAACATTTTCGCAATTCTGACGCTAGAAACCAATAAATACAATGGCCTAGGGGAAAATACACATACCGTTGTAATCGGCCGAGTTTCTGCTTTCAGATGCAACAGCAGTTTCTCGAGTTCGTCAATCCGTTCGCGAGGTATGTGAGTTTGAAGTTAAGGAATGCTTGAGGAACTATCAAAATTTTAGAAAGTCTGAAACTCGAAACCAATAGCTACAAAGGCCTAGGGGAAAAACACACATTTCTTTGTAATCGGGCGAGTTTCTACTTTCAGATGCAACAGCAGTTTCTCGAGTTCGTCAATCCGTTCGCGAGATATGTGAGTTTGAAGTTAAGGATTGCTTGAGGAACCAACAAAATTTTCGCAAGTCTGATACTCGAAACCAATAACTACAAAGGCCTAGGGGAAAAATGCACATACCTTTGTAATCGGGCGAGTTTCCACTTTCAGATGCAACAGGAATTTCTCGAGTTCGACAATCCGTTCGTGAGACATGGGTGTTTGAAGTTAAGGAATGGTTGAGAAACCATCAAAATTTTCGCTGGTGTGATACTCGAAACCAATAACTGGAATGGCCAAGGGGAAAAGTACACTCACCATTGTAATCGGGCGAGCTTCTGCTTTCCGATGCAATAGGAAATTCTCGAGTTCGGCAATCCGTTCGCGAGATACGGGAGTGTGAAGTTAAGGAATGGTTGAGAAATCATCAAAATTTTCGCAAGTTTGATACTCGAAACCAATAACTTCAAAGGCATAGGGGAAAACACACATACCGTTGTAATCGGCCGAGTTTCTGCTTTCAGATGCAACAGCAGTTTCTCGAGTTCGTCAATCCGTTCGCGAGGTATGTGAATTTGAAGTTAAGGAATGGTTGAGAAACTATCAAAATTTTAGAAAGTCTGAAACTCGAAACCAATAACTACAAAGGCCTAGGGGAAAAACACACATTTCTTTGTAATCGGGCGAGTTTCTACTTTCAGATGCAACAGGAATTTCTCGAGTTCGTCATTCCGTTCGCGAGATATGGGAGTTTGAAATTAAGGAATGTTTGAGAAACCATCAAAATTTTCGCAATTCTGACGTTAGAAACCAATAACTACAATGGCCTAGGGGAAAGTGCACATACCTTTGTAATCGGGCGAGTTTCCACTTTCAGATGCAACAGGAATTTCTCGAGTTCGACAATCCGTTCGTGAGACATGGGTGTTTGAAGTTAAGGAATGGTTGAGAAACCATCAAAATTTTCGCAATTCTGATACTCGAAACCAATAACTGGAACGGCCAAGGGGAAAAACACACATATCTTTGTAATCGGGCGAGTTTCTACTTTCAGATGCAATAGGAATTTCTCGAGTTCGTCATTCCGTTCGCGAGATATGGGAGTTTGAAGTTAAGGAATGGTTGAGAAACCATCAAAATCTTCGCAATTCTGATACTCGAAACCAATAACTACAAAGGCCTAGGGGAAAAACACACATTTCTTTGTAATCGGGCGAGTTTCTACTTTCAGATGCAACAGGAATTTCTCGAGTTCGTCATTCCGTTCGCGAGATATGGGAGTTAGAAATTAAGGAATGTTTGAGAAACCATCAAAATTTTCGCAATTCTGACGTTAGAAACCAATAACTACAATGGCCTAGGGGAAAATACACATACCGTTGTAATCGGGCGAGTTTCTGCTTTCAGATGCAACAGGAATTTCTCGAGTTCGTCAATCCGTTCGCGAGATATGGGAGTTTGAAGTTAAGGATTGCTTGAGAAACCATCAAAATTTTCGCTGGTCTGGTGCTCGATACCAATAACTGGAATGGCCTAGGGGAAAAGCACACACACCATTGTAATCGGGCGAGTTTCTACTTTCAGATGCAACAGGAATTTCTCGAGTTCGTCAATCCGTTCGCGAGATATGGGAGTTTGAAGTTAAGGAATGGTTGAGAAACCATCAAAATTTTCGCATGTCTGATACCCGAAACCAATACCTACAAAGGCCTAGGGGAAAAACACACATATCCTTGTAATCGGGCGAGTTTCTACTTTCAGATGCAACAGGAATTTCTCGAGTTCGTCATTCCGTTCGCGAGATATGGGAGTTTGAAGTTAAGGAATGGTAGAGAAATCATCAAAACTTTCGCATGTCTGATACTCGAATCCAATAACAACTATGGCCTAGGGCAAAAATACACATACCTTTGTAATCGGACGAGTTTCTGCTTTCAGATGCAATAGGAAATTCGCGAGTTCGTCAATCCGTTCGCGAGATATGGAAGTTTGAAGTTATGGAATGGTTGAGAAACCATCAAAATTTTCGCAAGTCTGATACTCGAAACCAATAACTGGTATGGCCTAGGGGAAAAGTACACACACCATTGTAATCGTGCGAGTTTCTACTTTCAGATGCAACAGGAATTTCTCAAGTCCGTCATTCAGTTCGCGAGATTTGGGAGTTTGAAGTTAAGGAATGGTTGAGAAACCATCAAAATCTTCGCAAGTCTGATACTCGAAACCAATAACTACAAAGGCATAGGGGAAAAATGCACATACCTTTGTAATCGGGCGAGTTTCCACTTTCAGATGCAACAGGAATTCCTCGAGTTCGTCATTCCGTTCGCGAGATATGGGAGTTTGAAGTTATGGAATGATAGGGAAACCCTCAAAATTTTCGCTGGTCTGATACTCGAAACCAATAACTGGAATGGCCTAGGTCAAAAATACACGTACCGTTGTAATCGGGCGTGTTTCTGCTTTCAGATGCAATAGGAAATTCTCGAGTTCGTCAATCCGTTCGCCAGATATGGTAGTTTGAAGTTAAGGAATGGTTGAGAAACCATCAAAATTTTCGCAAGTCTGATACTCGAAACCAATAACTGGTATGGCCTAGGGGAAAAGTACGCACACCATTGTAATCGTGCGAGTATCTACTTTCAGATGCAACAGGAAATTCTCGAGTTCGTCATTCAGTTCGCGAGATTTGGGAGTTTGAAGTTAAGGAATGGTTGAGGAACCATCAAAATCTTCGCAAGTCTGATACTCGAAACCAATAACTACAAAGGCATAGGGGAAAAATGCACATACCTTTGTAATCGGGCGAGATTCCACATTCAGATGCAACAGGAATTTCTCGAGTTCGGCAATCCGTTCGCGAGATACGGGAGTTTGAAGTTAAGGAATGGTTGAGAAACCATTGAAATTTTCGCAATTCTGATGCTAGAAACGAATAACTGGAATGGCCTAGGGCAAAAATACGCATACCGTTGTAATCGGGCGAGTTTCTGCTTTCAGATGCAACAGGAATTTCACGAGTTCGTCAATCCGTTCGCGAGATATGGGAGTTTGAAGTTAAGGAATGGTTGAGAAACCCTCAAAATTTTCGCAAGTCTTATACTCGAAACCAATAACTGCAAAGGCCTACGGGAAAAATGCACATACCTTTGTAATCGGGCGAGTTTCCACTTTCAGATGCAACAGGAATTTCTCGAGTTCGTCAATCCGTTCGCGAGATATGGGAGTTTGAAGTTAAGGAATGGTTGAGAAACCATCAAAATTTTCGCAAGTCTGATACTCGAAACCAATAACTGCAAAGGCCTAGGGGAAAAATGCACATACCTTTGTAATCGGGCGAGTTTCCACTTTCATATGCAACAGAAATTTCTCGAGTTCGTCATTCCGTTCGCGAGACATGGGAGTTTGAAGTTAAGGAATGGTTGAGAAACCATCAAAATTTTCGCAAGTCTGATACTCGAAACCAATAACTGGTATGGCCTAGGGGAAAATACACATACCGTTGTAATCGGGCGAGTTTCTGCTTTCAGATGCAACAGGAATTTCTCGAGTTCGTCAATCCGTTCGCGAGATATGGGAGTTTGAAGTTAAGGATTGCTTGAGAAACCATCAAAATTTTCGCTGGTCTGGTGCTCGATACCAATAACTGGAATGGCCTAGGGGAAAAGCACACACACCATTGTAATCGGGCGAGTTTCTACTTTCAGATGCAACAGGAATTTCTCGAGTTCGTCAATCCGTTCGCGAGATATGGGAGTTTGAAGTTAAGGAATGGTTGAGAAACCATCAAAATTTTCGCATGTCTGATACCCGAAACCAATACCTACAAAGGCCTAGGGGAAAAACACACATATCCTTGTAATCGGGCGAGTTTCTACTTTCAGATGCAACAGGAATTTCTCGAGTTCGTCATTCCGTTCGCGAGATATGGGAGTTTGAAGTTAAGGAATGGTAGAGAAATCATCAAAACTTTCGCATGTCTGATACTCGAATCCAATAACAACTATGGCCTAGGGCAAAAATACACATACCTTTGTAATCGGACGAGTTTCTGCTTTCAGATGCAATAGGAAATTCGCGAGTTCGTCAATCCGTTCGCGAGATATGGAAGTTTGAAGTTATGGAATGGTTGAGAAACCATCAAAATTTTCGCAAGTCTGATACTCGAAACCAATAACTGGTATGGCCTAGGGGAAAAGTACACACACCATTGTAATCGTGCGAGTTTCTACTTTCAGATGCAACAGGAATTTCTCAAGTCCGTCATTCAGTTCGCGAGATTTGGGAGTTTGAAGTTAAGGAATGGTTGAGAAACCATCAAAATCTTCGCAAGTCTGATACTCGAAACCAATAACTACAAAGGCATAGGGGAAAAATGCACATACCTTTGTAATCGGGCGAGTTTCCACTTTCAGATGCAACAGGAATTCCTCGAGTTCGTCATTCCGTTCGCGAGATATGGGAGTTTGAAGTTATGGAATGATAGGGAAACCCTCAAAATTTTCGCTGGTCTGATACTCGAAACCAATAACTGGAATGGCCTAGGTCAAAAATACACGTACCGTTGTAATCGGGCGTGTTTCTGCTTTCAGATGCAATAGGAAATTCTCGAGTTCGTCAATCCGTTCGCCAGATATGGTAGTTTGAAGTTAAGGAATGGTTGAGAAACCATCAAAATTTTCGCAAGTCTGATACTCGAAACCAATAACTGGTATGGCCTAGGGGAAAAGTACGCACACCATTGTAATCGTGCGAGTATCTACTTTCAGATGCAACAGGAAATTCTCGAGTTCGTCATTCAGTTCGCGAGATTTGGGAGTTTGAAGTTAAGGAATGGTTGAGGAACCATCAAAATCTTCGCAAGTCTGATACTCGAAACCAATAACTACAAAGGCATAGGGGAAAAATGCACATACCTTTGTAATCGGGCGAGATTCCACATTCAGATGCAACAGGAATTTCTCGAGTTCGGCAATCCGTTCGCGAGATACGGGAGTTTGAAGTTAAGGAATGGTTGAGAAACCATTGAAATTTTCGCAATTCTGATGCTAGAAACGAATAACTGGAATGGCCTAGGGCAAAAATACGCATACCGTTGTAATCGGGCGAGTTTCTGCTTTCAGATGCAACAGGAATTTCACGAGTTCGTCAATCCGTTCGCGAGATATGGGAGTTTGAAGTTAAGGAATGGTTGAGAAACCCTCAAAATTTTCGCAAGTCTTATACTCGAAACCAATAACTGCAAAGGCCTACGGGAAAAATGCACATACCTTTGTAATCGGGCGAGTTTCCACTTTCAGATGCAACAGGAATTTCTCGAGTTCGTCAATCCGTTCGCGAGATATGGGAGTTTGAAGTTAAGGAATGGTTGAGAAACCATCAAAATTTTCGCAAGTCTGATACTCGAAACCAATAACTGCAAAGGCCTAGGGGAAAAATGCACATACCTTTGTAATCGGGCGAGTTTCCACTTTCATATGCAACAGAAATTTCTCGAGTTCGTCATTCCGTTCGCGAGACATGGGAGTTTGAAGTTAAGGAATGGTTGAGAAACCATCAAAATTTTCGCAATTCTGACGCTAGAAACCAATAACTACAATGGCCTAGGGGAAAAGTACACACACCCTTGTAATCGTGCGTGTTTCTACTTTCAGATGCAACAGGAATTTCTCGAGTTCGTCAATCCGTTCACGAGATATGGGAGTTTGAAGTTAAGGAATGCTTGAGAAACCATCGAAATTTTCGCAATTCTGATACTCGAAACCAATAACTGGAATGGCCTAGGGGAAAATATACACACCCTTGTAATCATGCGAGTTTCTACTTTCAGATGCAACAGGAATTTCTCGAGTTCGTCATTCCGTTCGCGAGATATGGGAGTTTGAAGTTAAGGAATGGTTGAGAAACCATCAAAACTCTCGCAATTCTGATACTCGAAACCAATAACTACAAAGGCCTAGGGGAAAAATGCACATACCTTTGTAATCGGGCGAGTTTCCACTTTCAGATGCAACAGGAATTTCTCGAGTTCGTCATTCCGTTCGCGAGACATGGGAGTTTGAAGTTAAGGAATGGTTGAGAAACCATCAAAATTTTCGCAATTCTGATACACGAAACCAATAACTACAAAGCCCTAGGGGGAAAATGCACATACCTTTGTAATCGGGCGAGTTTCCACTTTCAGATGCAACAGGAATTTCTCGAGATCGTCAATCCGTTCGCGAGATATGGGAGTTTGAAGTTAAGGAATGGTTGAGAAACGCTCAAAATTTTCGCAAGTCATATACTCGAAACCAATAACTGCAAAGGCCTAGGGGAAAAATGCACATACCTTTGTAATCGGGCGAGTTTCCACTTTCAGATGCAACAGGAATTTCTCGAGTTCGTCATTCCGTTCGCGAGGTATGGGAGTTTGAAGTTAAAGAATGGTTGCGAAACCATCAAAATTTTCGCAATTCTGACGCTAGAAACCAATAAATCAATGGCCTAGGGGAAAATACACATACCGTTGTAATCGGCCGAGTTTCTGCTTTCAGATGCAACAGCAGTTTCTCGAGTTCGTCAATCCGTTCGCGAGGTATGTGAGTTTGAAGTTAAGGAATGCTTGAGGAACTATCAAAATTTTAGTAAGTCTGAAACTCGAAACCAATAACTACAAAGGCCTAGGGGAAAAACACACATTTCTTTGTAATCGGGCGAGTTTCTACTTTCAGATGCAACAGCAGTTTCTCGAGTTCGTCAATCCGTTCGCGAGATATGTGAGTTTGAAGTTAAAGAATGGTTGCGAAACCATCAAAATTTTCGCAATTCTGACGCTAGAAACCAATAAATACAATGGCCTAGGGGAAAAAAACATTTCTTTGTAATCGGGCGAGTTTCTGCTTTCAGATGCAACAGGAATTTCTCGAGTTCGTCATTCCGTTCGCGAGACATGGGAGATTGAAGTTAAGGAATGGTTGAGAAACCATCAAAATTTTCGCAATTCTGATACACGAAACCAATAACTACAAAACCCTAGGGGGAAAATGCACATACCTTTGTAATCGGGCGAGTTTCCACTTTCAGATGCAACAGGAATTTCTCGAGATCGTCAATCCGTTCGCGAGTAATGGGAGTTTGAAGTTAAGGAATGGTTGAGAAACGCTCAAAATTTCGCAAGTCTTATACTCGAATCCAATAACTGCAAAGGCCTAGGGGAAAAATGCACATACCTTTGTAATCGGGCGAGGTTCCACTTTCAGATGCAACAGGAATTTCTCGAGTTCGTCATTCCGTTCGCGAGGTATGGGAGTTTGAAGTTAAAGAATGGTTGCGAAACCATCAAAATTTTCGCAATTCTGACGCTAGAAACCAATAAATACAATGGCCTAGGGGAAAATACACATACCGTTGTAATCGGCCGAGTTTCTGCTTTCAGATGCAACAGCAGTTTCTCGAGTTCGTCAATCCGTTCGCGAGGTATGTGAGTTTGAAGTTAAGGAATGCTTGAGGAACTATCAAAATTTTAGAAAGTCTGAAACTCGAAACCAATAACTACAAAGGCCTAGGGGAAAAACACACATTTCTTTGTAATCGGGCGAGTTTCTACTTTCAGATGCAACAGCCGTTTCTCGAGTTCGTCAATCCGTTCGCGAGATATGTGAGTTTGAAGTTAAGGATTGCTTGAGAAACCAACAAAATTTTCGCAAGTCTGATACTCGAAACCAATAACTACAAAGGCCTAGGGGAAAAATGCACATACCTTTGTAATCGGGCGAGTTTCCACTTTCAGATGCAAGAGGAACTTCTCGAGTTCGACAATCCGTTCGTGAGACATGGGTGAATGAAGTTAAGGAATGGTTGAGAAACCATCAAAATTTTCGCTGGTGTGATACTCGAAACCAATAACTGGAATGGTCAAGGGGAAAAGTACACTCACCATTGTAATCGGGCGAGCTTCTGCTTTCCGATGCAATAGGAAATTCTCGAGTTCGGCAATCCGTTCGCGAGATACGGGAGTGTGAAGTTAAGGAATGGTTGAGAAATCATCAAAATTTTCGCAAGTTTGATACTCGAAACCAATAACTACAAAGGCATAGGGGAAAACACACATACCGTTGTAATCGGCCGAGTTTCTGCTTTCAGATGCAACAGCAGTTTCTCGAGTTCGTCAATCCGTTCGCGAGGTATGTGAATTTGAAGTTAAGGAATGGTTGAGAAACTATCAAAATTTTAGAAAGTCTGAAACTCGAAACCAATAACTACAAAGGCCTAGGGGAAGAACACACATTTCTTTGTAATCGGGCGAGTTTCTGCTTTCAGATGCAACAGGAATTTCTCGAGTTCGTCATTCCGTTCGCGAGACATGGGAGTTTGAAGTTAAGGAATGGTTGAGAAACCATCAAAATTTTCGCAATTCTGATACACGAAACCAATAACTACAAAGCCCTAGGGGGAAAATGCACATACCTTTGTAATCGGGCGAGTTTCCACTTTCAGATGCAACAGGAATTTCTCGAGATCGTCAATCCGTTCGCGAGATATGGGAGTTTGAAGTTAAGGAATGGTTGAGAAACGCTCAAAATTTCGCAAGTCTTATACTCGAAACCAATAACTGCAAAAGCCTAGGGGATGAATGCACATATCTTTGTAATCGGGCGAGTTTCTACTTTCAGATGCAATAGGAATTTCTCGAGTTCGTCATTCCGTTCGCGAGATATGGGAGTTTGAAGTTAAGGAATGGTTGAGAAACCATCAAAATCTTCGCAATTCTGATACTCGAAACCAATAACTACAAAGGCATAGGGGAAAACACACATACCGTTGTAATCGGCCGAGTTTCTGCTTTCAGATGCAACAGCAGTTTCTCGACTTCGTCAATCCGTTCGCGAGGTATGTGAATTTGAAGTTAAGGAACGGTTGAGAAACTATCAAAATTTTAGAAAGTCTGAAACACGAAACCAATAACTACAAAGGCCTAGGGGAAAAACACACATTTCTTTGTAATCGGGCGAGTTTCTACTTTCAGATGCAACAGCCGTTTCTCGAGTTCGTCAATCCGTTCGCGAGATATGTGAGTTTGAAGTTAAGGATTGCTTGAGAAACCAACAAAATTTTCGCAAGTCTGATACTCGAAACCAATAACTACAAAGGCCTAGGGGAAAAATGCACATACCTTTGTAATCGGGCGAGTTTACACTTTCAGATGCAAGAGGAACTTCTCGAGTTCGACAATCCGTTCGTGAGACATGGGTGTTTGAAGTTAAGGAATGGTTGAGAAACCATCAAAATTTTCGCTGGTGTGATACTCGAAACCAATAACTGGAATGGCCAAGGGGAAAAGTACACTCACCATTGTAATCGGGCGAGCTTCTGCTTTCCGATGCAATAGGAAATTCTCGAGTTCGGCAATCCGTTCGCGAGATACGGGAGTGTGAAGTTAAGGAATGGTTGAGAAATCATCAAAATTTTCGCAAGTTTGATACTCGAAACCAATAACTACAAAGGCATAGGGGAAAACACACATACCGTTGTAATCGGCCGAGTTTCTGCTTTCGGATGCAACAGCAGTTTCTCGAGTTCGTCAATCCGTTCGCGAGGTATGTGAATTTGAAGTTAAGGAATGGTTGAGAAACTATCAAAATTTTAGAAAGTCTGAAACTCGAAACCAATAACTACAAAGGCCTAGGGGAAGAACACACATTTCTTTGTAATCGGGCGAGTTTCTGCTTTCAGATGCAACAGGAATTTCTCGAGTTCGTCATTCCGTTCGCGAGACATGGGAGTTTGAAGTTAAGGAATGGTTGAGAAACCATCAAAATTTTCGCAATTCTGATACACGAAACCAATAACTACAAAGCCCTAGGGGGAAAATACACATACCTTTGTAATCGGGCGAGTTTCCACTTTCAGATGCAACAGGAATTTCTCGAGATCGTCAATCCGTTCGCGAGATATGGGAGTTTGAAGTTAAGGAATGGTTGAGAAACGCTCAAAATTTCGCAAGTCTTATACTCGAAACCAATAACTGCAAAGGCCTAGGGGAAGAATGCACATATCTTTGTAATCGGGCGAGTTTCTACTTTCAGATGCAACAGGAATTTCTCGAGTTCGTCATTCCGTTCGCGAGATATGGGAGTTTGAAGTTAAGGAATGGTTGAGAAATCATCAAAACTTTCGCATGTCTGATACTCGAATCCAATAACAACTATGGCCTAGGGCAAAAATACACATACCTTTGTAATCGGACGAGTTTCTGCTTTCAGATGCAATAGGAAATTCGCGAGTTCGTCAATCCGTTCGCGAGATATGGAAGTTTGAAGTTATGGAATGGTTGAGAAACCATCAAAATTTTCGCAAGTCTGATACTCGAAACCAATAACTGGTATGGCCTAGGGGAAAAGTACACACACCATTGTAATCGTGCGAGTTTCTACTTTCAGATGCAACAGGAATTTCTCAAGTCCGTCATTCAGTTCGCGAGGTTTGGGAGTTTGAAGTTAAGGAATGGTTGAGAAACCATCAAAATCTTCGCAAGTCTGATACTCGAAACCAATAACTACAAAGGCATAGGGGAAAAATGCACATACCTTTGTAATCGGGCGAGATTCCACATTCAGATGCAACAGGAATTTCTCGAGTTCGGCAATCCGTTCGCGAGATACGGGAGTGTGAAGTTAAGGAATGGTTGAGAAACCATCAAAATTTTCGCTGGTGTGATACTCGAAACCAATAACTGGAATGACCAAGGGGAAAAGTACACTCACCTTTGTAATCGGGCGAGTTTCCACTTTCAGATTCTACAGGAATTTCTCCAGTTCGTCATTCCGTTCGCGAGATATGGGAGTTTGAAGTTAAGAAATGGTTGAGAAACCATCAAAATTTTCGCATGTCTGATACCCGAAACCAATACCTACAAAGGCCTAGGGGAAAAACACACATATCCTTGTAATCGGGCGAGTTTCTACTTTCAGATGCAACAGGAATTTCTCGAGTTCGTCATTCCGTTCGCGAGATATGGGAGTTTGAAGTTAAGGAATGGTTGAGAAATCATCAAAACTTTCGCATGTCTGATACTCGAATCCAATGACAACTATGGCCTAGGGCAGAAATACACATACCTTTGTAATCGGACGAGTTTCTGCTTTCAGATGCAATAGGAAATTCGCGAGTTCGTCAATCCGTTCGCGAGATATGGAAGTTTGAAGTTATGGAATGGTTGAGAAACCATCAAAATTTTCGCAAGTCTGATACTCGAAACCAATAACTGGTATGGCCTAGGGGAAAATTACACACACCATTGTAATCGTGCGAGTTTCTACTTTCAGATGCAACAGGAATTTCTCAAGTCCGTCATTCAGTTCGCGAGATTTGGGAGTTTGAAGTTAAGGAATGGTTGAGAAACCATCAAAATCTTCGCAAGTCTGATACTCGAAACCAATAACTACAAAGGCATAGGGGAAAACACACATATCTTTGTAAGCGGGCGAGTTTCCACTTTCAGATGCAACAGGAATTTCTCGAGTTCGTCATTCCGTTCGCGAGATATGGGAGTTTGAAGTTAAGGAATGCTTGAGAAACCATCAAAATTTTCGCAAGTCTGATACCCGAAACCAATAACTACTATGGCCTAGGGCAAAAATGCACATAACTTTGTAATCGGGCGAGTTTCCACTTTCAGATGCAGCACGAATTTCTCGAGTTCGTCATTCCTTTCGCGATATATGGGAGTTTGAAGTTAAGGAATGCTTGAGAAACCATCAAAATTTTCGCAAGTCTGATACTCGAAACCAATAAATACTATGGCCTAGGGCAAAAATGCTCATACCTTTGTAATCGGGCGAGTTTCCACTTTCAGATGCAACAGGAATTCCTCGAGTTCGTCATTCCGTTCGCGAGATATGGGAGTTTGAAGTTAAGGAATGATAGGGAAACCTTCAAAATTTTCGCTGGTCTGATACTCGAAACCAATAACTGGAGTGGCCTAGGTCAAAAATACACGTACCGTTGTAATCGGGCGAGATTCCACATTCAGATGCAACAGGAATTTCTCGAGTTCGGCAATCCGTTCGCGAGATACGGGAGTGTGAAGTTAAGGAATGGTTGAGAAACCATCAAAATTTTCGCAAGTCTGATACTCGAAACCAATAACTGGTATGGCCTAGGGGAAAAGTACACACACCATTGTAATCGTGCGAGTATCTACTTTCAGATGCAACAGGAATTTCTCGAGTTCGTCATTCAGTTCGCGAGATTTGGGAGTTTGAAGTTAAGGAATGGTTGAGGAACCATCAAAATCTTCGCAAGTCTGATACTCGAAACCAATAACTACAAAGGCATAGGGGAAAAATGCACATACATTTGTAATCGGGCGAGATTCCACATTCAGATGCAACAGGAATTTCTCGAGTTCGGCAATCCGTTCGCGAGATACGGGAGTGTGAAGTTAAGGAATGGTTGAGAAACCATCAAAATTTTCGCAAGTTTGATACTCGAAACCAATAACTGGAATGGCCTTGGGGAAAGTACACACACCATTCTAATCGGGCGAGTTTCTGCTTTCAGATGCAATAGGAAATTCTCGAGTTCGTCTATCCGTTCGCGAGATATGGAAGTTTGAAGTTAAGGAATGGTTGAGAAACCATCAAAATATTCGCTGGTGTGATACTCGAAACCAATAACTGGAATGACCAAGGGGAAAAGTACACTCACCTTTGTAATCGGGCAAGTTTCCACTTTCAGATGCTACAGGAATTTCTCCAGTTCGTCATTCCGTTCGCGAGATATGGGAGTTTGAAGTTAAGGAATGTTTGAGAGACCATCAAAATTTTCGCAAGTCTGATACCCGAAACCAATAACTACTATGGCCTAGGGCAAAAATGCACATAACTATGTAATCGGGCGAGTTTCCACTTTCAGATGGAACACGAATTTCTCGAGTTCGTCATTCCGTTCGCGAGATATGCGAGTTTGAAGTTAAGGAATGCTTGAGAAACCATCAAAATTTTCGCAAGTCTGATACTCGAAACCAATAACTACAAAGGCCTAGGGGAAAAATACACGTACCTTTGTAATCGGGCGAGTTTCCTCTTTCAGAAGCAACACGAATTTCTCGAGTTCGTCATTCCGTTCGCGAGATTTGCGAGTTTGAAGTTAAGGAATGCTTGAGAAACCATCAAAATTTTCGCAAGTCTGATACTCGAAACCAATAACTACTATGGCCTAGGGCAAAAATGCACATACCGTCGAAATCGGGCGAGGTTCTGCTTTCAGATGCAATAGGAATTTCTCGACTTCGTCAATCCGTTCGCGAGATATGGGAGTTTGAAGTTAAGGAATGGTTGAGAAACCATCAAAATTTTCGCTGGTGTGATACTCGAAACCAATAACTGGAATGGCCAAGGGGAAAAGTACACTCACCATTGTAATCGGGCGAGCTTCTGCTTTCCGATGCAATAGGAAATTCTCGAGTTCGGCAATCCGTTCGCGAGATACGGGAGTGTGAAGTTAAGGAATGGTTGAGAAACCATCAAAATTTTCGCAATTCTGACGTTAGAAACCAATAACTACAATGGCCTAGGGGAAAATACACATACCGTTGTAATCGGGCGAGTTTCTGCTTTCAGATGCAACAGGAATTTCTCGAGTTCGTCAATCCGTTCGCGAGATATGGGAGTTTGAAGTTAAGGATTGCTTGAGAAACCATCAAAATTTTCGCTGGTCTGATGCTCGATACCAATAACTGGAATGGCCTAGGGGAAAAGCACACACACCATTGTAATCGGGCGAGTTTCTACTTTCAGATGCAACAGGAATTTCTCGAGTTCGTCAATCCGTTCGCGAGATATGGGAGTTTGAAGTTAAGGAATGGTTGAGAAACCATCAAAATTTTCGCATGTCTGATACCCGAAACCAATACCTACAAAGGCCTAGGGGAAAAACACACATATCCTTGTAATCGGGCGAGTTTCTACTTTCAGATGCAACAGGAATTTCTCGAGTTCGTCATTCCGTTCGCGAGATATGGGAGTTTGAAGTTAAGGAATGGTTGAGAAATCATCAAAACTTTCGCATGTCTGATACTCGAATCCAATAACAACTATGGCCTAGGGCAAAAATACACATACCTTTGTAATCGGACGAGTTTCTGCTTTCAGATGCAATAGGAAATTCGCGAGTTCGTCAATCCGTTCGCGAGATATGGAAGTTTGAAGTTATGGAATGGTTGAGAAACCATCAAAATTTTCGCAAGTCTGATACTCGAAACCAATAACTACAAAGGCCTAGGGGAAAAATACACGTACCTTTGTAATCGGGCGAGTTTCCTCTTTCAGAAGCAACACGAATTTCTCGAGTTCGTCATTCCGTTCGCGAGATTTGCGAGTTTGAAGTTAAGGAATGCTTGAGAAACCATCAAAATTTTCGCAAGTCTGATACTCGAAACCAATAACTACTATGGCCTAGGGCAAAAATGCACATACCGTCGAAATCGGGCGAGGTTCTGCTTTCAGATGCAATAGGAATTTCTCGACTTCGTCAATCCGTTCGCGAGATATGGGAGTTTGAAGTTAAGGAATGGTTGAGAAACCATCAAAATTTTCGCAAGTCTGATACTCAAAACCAATACCTGGTATGGCCTAGGGGAAAAGTACACACACAATTGTAATCGTGCGAGTTTCTACTTTCAGATGCAACAGGAATTTCTCGAGTTCGTCAATCCGTTCGCGAGATTAGGGAGTTTGAAGTTTAGGAATGGTAGGGAAACCTTCAAAATTTTCGCTGGTCTGATACTAGAAACCAATAACTGGATTGGCCTAGGGGAATAGTACACACACCATTGTATTCGGGCGAGTTTCTGCTTTCAGATGCAATAGGAATTTCTCGAGTTCGTCAATCCGTTCGCGAGATATGGGAGTTTGAAGTTAAGGAATGGTTGAGACACCATCAAAATTTTCGCAAGTCTGATACTCGAAACCAATAACTACAATGGCCTAGGGCAAAAATACGCATACCGTTGTAATCGGGCGAGTTTCTGCTTTCAGATGCAATAGGAAATTCTCGAGTTCGTCAATCCGTTCGCGAGATATGGAAGTTTGAAGTTAAGGAATGGTTGAGAAACCATCAAAATTTTCGCTAGTGTGATACTCGAAACCAATAACTGGAATGGCCAAGGGGAAAAGTACACTCACCATTGTAATCGGGCGAGCTTCTGCTTTCCGATGCAATAGGAAATTCTCGAGTTCGGCAATCCGTTCGCGAGATACGGGAGTGTGAAGTTAAGGAATGGTTGAGAAACCATCAAAATTTTCGCAATTCTGACGTTAGAAACCAATAACTACAATGGCCTAGGGGAAAATACACATACCGTTGTAATCGGGCGAGTTTCTGCTTTCAGATGCAACAGGAATTTCTCGAGTTCGTCAATCCGTTCGCGAGATATGGGAGTTTGAAGTTAAGGATTGCTTGAGAAACCATCAAAATTTTCGCTGGTCTGATGCTCGATACCAATAACTGGAATGGCCTAGGGGAAAAGCACACACACCATTGTAATCGGGCGAGTTTCTACTTTCAGATGCAACAGGAATTTCTCGAGTTCGTCAATCCGTTCGCGAGATATGGGAGTTTGAAGTTAAGGAATGGTTGAGAAACCATCAAAATTTTCGCATGTCTGATACCCGAAACCAATACCTACAAAGGCCTAGGGGAAAAACACACATATCCTTGTAATCGGGCGAGTTTCTACTTTCAGATGCAACAGGAATTTCTCGAGTTCGTCATTCCGTTCGCGAGATATGGGAGTTTGAAGTTAAGGAATGGTTGAGAAATCATCAAAACTTTCGCATGTCTGATACTCGAATCCAATAACAACTATGGCCTAGGGCAAAAATACACATACCTTTGTAATCGGACGAGTTTCTGCTTTCAGATGCAATAGGAAATTCGCGAGTTCGTCAATCCGTTCGCGAGATATGGAAGTTTGAAGTTATGGAATGGTTGAGAAACCATCAAAATTTTCGCAAGTCTGATACTCGAAACCAATAACTACAAAGGCCTAGGGGAAAAATACACGTACCTTTGTAATCGGGCGAGTTTCCTCTTTCAGAAGCAACACGAATTTCTCGAGTTCGTCATTCCGTTCGCGAGATTTGCGAGTTTGAAGTTAAGGAATGCTTGAGAAACCATCAAAATTTTCGCAAGTCTGATACTCGAAACCAATAACTACTATGGCCTAGGGCAAAAATGCACATACCGTCGAAATCGGGCGAGGTTCTGCTTTCAGATGCAATAGGAATTTCTCGACTTCGTCAATCCGTTCGCGAGATATGGGAGTTTGAAGTTAAGGAATGGTTGAGAAACCATCAAAATTTTCGCAAGTCTGATACTCAAAACCAATACCTGGTATGGCCTAGGGGAAAAGTACACACACAATTGTAATCGTGCGAGTTTCTACTTTCAGATGCAACAGGAATTTCTCGAGTTCGTCAATCCGTTCGCGAGATTAGGGAGTTTGAAGTTTAGGAATGGTAGGGAAACCTTCAAAATTTTCGCTGGTCTGATACTAGAAACCAATAACTGGATAGGCCTAGGGGAATAGTACACACACCATTGTATTCGGGCGAGTTTCTGCTTTCAGATGCAATAGGAATTTCTCGAGTTCGTCAATCCGTTCGCGAGATATGGGAGTTTGAAGTTAAGGAATGGTTGAGACACCATCAAAATTTTCGCAAGTCTGATACTCGAAACCAATAACTACAATGGCCTAGGGCAAAAATACGCATACCGTTGTAATCGGGCGAGTTTCTGCTTTCAGATGCAATAGGAAATTCTCGAGTTCGTCAATCCGTTCGCGAGATATGGAAGTTTGAAGTTAAGGAATGGTTGAGAAACCATCAAAATTTTCGCTAGTGTGATACTCGAAACCAATAACTGGAATGGCCAAGGGGAAAAGTACACTCACCATTGTAATCGGGCGAGCTTCTGCTTTCCGATGCAATAGGAAATTCTCGAGTTCGTCATTCCCTTCGCGAGATATGGGAGTTTGAATTTAAGGAATGGATGAGAAACCATCGAAATTTTCGCAATTCTGATGATAGAAACGAATAACTGGAATGGCCTAGGGGAAAAGTACACACACCATTCTAATCGGGCGAGTGTCTACTTTCAAATGCAACAGGAATTTCTGGAGTTCGTCAATCCGTTCGCGAGATATGGGAGTTTGAAGATAAGGAATGGTTGAGAAACCATCAAAATTTTCGCAAGTCTGATACTCGAAACCAATAACTGCAAAGGCCTAGGGGAAAAATGCACATACCTTTGTAATCGGGCGAGTTTCCACTTTCAGATGCAACAGGAATTTCTGGAGTTCGTCATTCCGTTCGCGAGATATGGGAGTTTGAATTTAAGGAATGGTTGAGAAACCATCAAAATTTTCGCAATTCTGACGCTAGAAACCAATAACTACAATGCCCTAGGGGAAAACACACACACCATTGTAATCGGGCGAGTTTCTGCTTCCAGGTGCAACAGGAATTTCTCGAGTTCGTCAATCCGTTCGCGAGATATGGGAGCTTGAAGTTAAGGAATGGTTGAGAAACTATCAAAATTTTCGCATGTCTGATACTCGAAACCAATAACTACAAAGGCCTAGGTGAAAAACGCACATATCGTTGTAATCGGGCGAGCTTCTACTGCCAGATGCAACAGGAATTTCTCGAGTTCGTCATTCCTTTCGCGAGATATGGGAGTTTGAAGTTAAGGAATGCTTCAGAAACCATCAAAATTTTCGCAAGTCTGATACTCGAAACCAATAACTACAAAGGCCTAGGGGAAAAATGCACATACCTTTGTAATCGGGCGAGTTTCCACTTTCAGATGCAACAGGAATTTCTCGAGTTCGTCATTCCGTTCGCGAGACATGGGAGTTTGACGTTAAGGAATGGTTGAGAAACCATCAAAATTTTCGCAATTCTGATACTCGAAACCTATAACTGGAATGACCTAGGGGAAAAGTACACACACCATTGTAATCGGGCGAGTTTCTGCTTCCAGGTGCAACAGGAATTTCTCGAGTTCGTCATTCCGTTCGCGAGACATGGGAGTTTGAAGTTAAGGAATGGTTGAGAAACCATCAAAATTTTCGCAATTCTGATACTCGAAACCAATAACTACAAAGCCCTAGGGGGAAAATGCACATACCTTTGTAATCGGGCGAGTTTCCACTTTCAGATGCAACAGGAATTTCTCGAGATCGTCAATCCGTTCGCGAGATATGGGAGTTTGAAGTTAAGGAATGGTTGAGAAACGCTCAAAATTTTCGCAAGTCTTATACTCGAAACCAATAACTGCAAAGGCCTAGGGGAAAAATGCACATACCTTTGTCATCGGGCGAGTTTCCACTTTCAGATGCAACAGGAATTTTTCGAGTTCGTCATTCCGTTCGCGAGATATGGGAGTTTGAAGTTAAAGAATGGTTGCGAAACCATCAAAATTTTCGCAATTCTGACGCTAGAAACCAATAAATACAACGGCCTAGGGGAAAATACACATACCGTTGTAATCGGCCGAGTTTCTGCTTTCAGATGCAACAGCAGTTTCTCGAGTTCGTCAATCCGTTCGCGAGATATGTGAGTTTGAAGTTAAGGAATGCTTGTGGAACTATCAAAATTTTAGAAAGTCTGAAACTCGAAACCAATAACTACAAAGGCCTAGGGGAAAAACACACATTTCTTTGTAATCGGGCGAGTTTCTACTTTCTGATGCAACAGGAATTTCTCGAGTTCGTCATTCCGTTCGCGAGATATGGGAGTTTGAAATTAAGGAATGGTTGAGAAACCATCAAAATTTTCGCAAGTCTGATACTCGAAACCAATAACTGGTATGGCCTAGGGGAAAAGTACACACACCATTGTAATCGTGCGAGTATCTACTTTCAGATGCAACAGGAATTTCTCGAGTTCGTCATTCAGTTCGCGAGATTTGGGAGTTTGAAGTTAAGGAATGGTTGAGGAACCATCAAAATCTTCGCAAGTCTGATACTCGAAACCAATAACTACAAAGGCATAGGGGAAAAATGCACATACCTTTGTAATCGGGCGAGATTCCACATTCAGATGCAACAGGAATTTCTCGAGTTCGGCAATCCGTTCGCGAGATACGGGAGTGTGAAGTTAAGGAATGGTTGAGAAACCATCAAAATTTTCGCAAGTTTGATACTCGAAACCAATAACTGGAATGGCCTTGGGGAAAGTACACACACCATTCTAATCGGGCGAGTTTCTGCTTTCAGATGCAATAGGAAATTCTCGAGTTCGTCTATCCGTTCGCGAGATATGGAAGTTTGAAGTTAAGGAATGGTTGAGAAACCATCAAAATATTCGCTGGTGTGATACTCGAAACCAATAACTGGAATGACCAAGGGGAAAAGTACACTCACCTTTGTAATCGGGCAAGTTTCCACTTTCAGATGCTACAGGAATTTCTCCAGTTCGTCATTTCGTTCGCGAGATATGGGAGTTTGAAGTTAAGGAATGTTTGAGAAACCATCAAAATTTTCGCAAGTCTGATACCCGAAACCAATAACTACTATGGCCTAGGGCAAAAATGCACATAACTTTGTAATCGGGCGAGTTTCCACTTTCAGATGCAACAGGAATTTCTCGAGTACGTCAATCCGTTCGCGAGATATGGGAGTTTGAAGTTAAGGATTGCTTGAGAAACCATCAAAATTTTCGCAAGTCTGATACTCGAAACCAATAACTACAAAGGCCTAGGGGAAAAATGCACATACCTTTGTAATCGGGCGAGTTTCCACTTTCAGATGCAACAGGAATTTCTCGACTTCGACAATCCGTTCGTGAGACATGGGTGTTTGAAGTTAAGGAATGGTTGAGAAACCATCAAAATTTTCGCAATTCTGATACTCGAAACCAATAACTGGAACGGCCAAGGGGAAAAACACACATATCTTTGTAATCGGGCGAGTTTCTACTTTCAGATGCAATAGGAATTTCTCGAGTTCGTCATTCCGTTCGCGAGATATGGGAGTTTGAAGTTAAGCAATGGTTGAGAAACCATCGAAATTTTCGCAATTCTGATGATAGAAACGAATAACTGGAATGGCCTAGGGGAAAAATGCACATACCTTTGTAATCGGGCGAGTTTCCACTTTCAGATGCAACAGGAATTTCTGGAGTTCGTCATTCCGTTCGCGAGATATGGGAGTTTGAATTTAAGGAATGGTTGAGAAACCATCAAAATTTTCGCAATTCTGACGCTAGAAACCAATAACTACAATGCCCTAGGGGAAAATACACACACCATTGTAATCGGGCGAGTTTCTGCTTCCAGGTGCAACAGGAATTTCTCGAGTTCGTCAATCCGTTCGGGAGATATGGGAGCTTGAAGTTAAGGAATGGTTGAGAAGCTATCAAAATTTTCGCAAGTCTGATACTCGAAACCAATAACTACAAAGGCCTAGGTGAAAAACGCACATATCGTTGTAATCGGGCGAGTTTCTACTGCCAGATGCAACAGGAATTTCTCGAGTTCGTCATTCCGTTCGCGAGACATGGGAGTTTGAAGTTAAGGAATGGTTGAGAAACCATCAAAATTTTCGCAATTCTGATACTCGAAACCAATAACTGGAATGACCTAGGGGAAAAGTACACACACCATTGTAATCGGGCGAGTTTCTACTTTCAGATGCAACAGGAATTTCTCGAGTTCGTCAATCCGTTCGCGAGATATGGGAGTTTGAAGTTAAGGAATGGTTGAGAAACCCTCAAAATTTTCGCAAGTCTGATACTCGAAACCAATAACTACAATGGCCTAGGGGAAAACACACATATCTTTGTAATCGGGCGAGTTTCTACTTTCAGATGCAACAGGAATTTCTCGAGTTCGTCAATCCGTTCGCGAGATGTGGGCGTTTAAAGTTAAGGAATGGTTGAGAAACCCTCAAAATTTTCGCAATTCTGATACTCGAATCCAATAACTGGAATGGCCCAGGGGAAAAGTATACACACCCTTGTAATCGTGCGAGTTTCTACTTTCAGATGCAACAGGAATTTCTCGAGCTCGTCATTCCTTTCGCGAGATATGGGAGTTTGAAGTTAAGGAATGCTTCAGAAACCATCAAAATTTTCGCAAGTCTGATACTCGAAACCAATAACTACAAAGGCCTAGGGGAAAAATGCACATACCTTTGTAATCGGGCGAGTTTCCACTTTCAGATGCAACAGGAATTTCTCGAGTTCGTCATTCCGTTCGCGAGACATGGGAGTTTGACGTTAAGGAATGGTTGAGAAACCATCAAAATTTTCGCAATTCTGATACTCGAAACCTATAACTGGAATGACCTAGGGGAAAAGTACACACACCATTGTAATCGGGCGAGTTTCTGCTTCCAGGTGCAACAGGAATTTCTCGAGTTCGTCATTCCGTTCGCGAGATATGGGAGTTTGAAGTTAAAGAATGGTTTCGAAACCATCAAAATTTTCGCAATTCTGACGCTAGAAACCAATAAATACAACGGCCTAGGGGAAAATACACATACCGTTGTAATCGGCCGAGTTTCTGCTTTCAGATGCAACAGCAGTTTCTCGAGTTCGTCAATCCGTTCGCGAGATATGTGAGTTTGAAGTTAAGGAATGCTTGAGGAACTATCAAAATTTTAGAAAGTCTGAAACTCGAAACCAATAACTACAAAGGCCTAGAGGAAAAACACACATTTCTTTGTAATCGGGCGAGTTTCTACTTTCTGATGCAACAGGAATTTCTCGAGTTCGTCATTCCGTTCGCGAGATATGGGAGTTTGAAATTAAGGAATGGTTGAGAAACCATCAAAATTTTCGCAATTCTGACGTTAGAAAGCAATAACTACAATGGCCTAGGGGAAAATACACATACCGTTGTAATAGGGCGAGTTTCTGTTTTCAGATGCAACAGGAATTTCTCGAGTTCGTCAATCCGTTCGCGAGATATGGGAGCTTGAAGTTAAGGAATGGTTGAGAAACTATCAAAATTTTCACTGTTCTGATACTCGAAACCAATAACTGGAATGGCCTAGGGGAAAAGTACACACAGCATCGTAATCGGGCGAGTTTCTGCTTTCAGATGCAACAGGAATTTCTCAAGTCCGTCATTCAGTTCGCGAGATTTGGGAGTTTGAAGATAAGGAATGGTTGAGAAACCATCAAAATCTTCGCAAGTCTGATACTCGAAACCAATAACTACAAAGGCCTAGGTGAAAAACGCACATATCGTTGTAATCGGGCGAGTTTCTACTGCCAGATGCAACAGGAATTTCTCAAGTCCGTCATTCAGTTCGCGAGATTTGGGAGTTTGAAGTTAAGGAATGTTTGAGAAACCATCAAAATTTTCGCAAGTCTGATACCCGAAACCAATAACTACTATGGCCTAGGGCAAAAATGCACATAACTTTGTAATCGGGCGAGTTTCCACTTTCAGATGCAACAGGAATTTCTCGAGTACGTCAATCCGTTCGCGAGATATGGGAGTTTGATGTTAAGGATTGCTTGAGAAACCATCAAAATTTTCGCAAGTCTGATACTCGAAACCAATAACTACAAAGGCCTAGGGGAAAAATGCACATACCTTTGTAATCGGGCGAGTTTCCACTTTCAGATGCAACAGGAATTTCTCGACTTCGACAATCCGTTCGTGAGACATGGGTGTTTGAAGTTAAGGAATGGTTGAGAAACCATCAAAATTTTCGCAATTCTGATACTCGAAACCAATAACTGGAACGGCCAAGGGGAAAAACACACATATCTTTGTAATCGGGCGAGTTTCTACTTTCAGATGCAATAGGAATTTCTCGAGTTCGTCATTCCGTTCGCGAGATATGGGAGTTTGAAGTTAAGCAATGGTTGAGAAACCATCGAAATTTTCGCAATTCTGATGATAGAAACGAATAACTGGAATGGCCTAGGGGAAAATACACACACCATTGTAATCGGGCGAGTTTCTGCTTCCAGGTGCAACAGGAATTTCTCGAGTTCGTCAATCCGTTCGCGAGATATGGGAGCTTGAAGTTAAGGAATGGTTGAGAAACTATCAAAATTTTCACTGTTCTGATACTCGAAACCAATAACTGGAATGGCCTAGGGGAAAAGTACACACAGCATCGTAATCGGGCGAGTTTCTGCTTTCAGATGCAACAGGAATTTCTCAAGTCCGTCATTCAGTTCGCGAGATTTGGGAGTTTGAAGATAAGGAATGGTTGAGAAACCATCAAAATCTTCGCAAGTCTGATACTCGAAACCAATAACCACAAAGGCATAGGGGAAAACACACATATCTTTGTAAGCGGGCGAGTTTCTGCTTCCAGGTGCAACAGGAATTTCTCGACTTCGACAATCCGTTCGTGAGACATGGGTGTTTGAAGTTAAGGAATGGTTGAGAAACCATCAAAATTTTCGCAATTCTGATACTCGAAACCAATAACTGGAACGGCCAAGGGGAAAAACGCACATATCTTTGTAATCGGGCGAGTTTCTACTTTCAGATGCAATAGGAATTTCTCGAGTTCGTCATTCCGTTCGCGAGATATGGGAGTTTGAAGTTAAGCAATGGTTGAGAAACCATCGAAATTTTCGCAATTCTGATGATAGAAACGAATAACTGGAATGGCCTAGGGGAAAATACACACACCATTGTAATCGGGCGAGTTTCTGCTTCCAGGTGCAACAGGAATTTCTCGAGTTCGTCAATCCGTTCGCGAGATATGGGAGCTTGAAGTTAAGGAATGGCTGAGAAACTATCAAAATTTTCACTGTTCTGATACTCGAAACCAATAACTGGAATGGCCTAGGGGAAAAGTACACACAGCATCGTAATCGGGCGAGTTTCTGCTTTCAGATGCAACAGGAATTTCTCAAGTCCGTCATTCCTTTCGCGAGATATGGGAGTTTGAAGTTAAGGAATGCTTGAGAAACCATCAAAATTTTCGCAAGTCTGATACTCGAAACCAATAACTACAAAGGCCTAGGGGAAAAATGCACATACCTTTGTAATCGGGCGAGTTTCCACTTTCAGATGCAACAGGAATTTCTCGAGTTCGTCATTCCGTTCGCGAGACATGGGAGTTTGAAGTTAAGGAATGGTTGAGAAACCATCAAAATTTTCGCAATTCTGATACTCGAAACCAATAACTGGAATGACCTAGGGGAAAAGTACACACACCATTGTAATCGGGCGAGTTTCTACTTTCAGATGCAACAGGAATTTCTCGAGTTCATCAATCCGTTCGCGAGATATGGGAGTTTGAAGTTAAGGAATGGTTGAGAAACCCTCAAAATTTTCGCAAGTCTGATACTCGAAACCAATAACTACAATGGCCTAGGGGAAAACACACATATCTTTGTAATCGGGCGAGTTTCTACTTTCAGATGCAACAGGAATTTCTCGAGTTCGTCAATCCGTTCGCGAGATGTGGGCGTTTAAAGTTAAGGAATGGTTGAGAAACCCTCAAAATTTTCGCAAGTCTGATACTCGAAACCAATAACTACAAAGGCCTAGGGGAAAAATGCACATACCTTTGTAATCGGGCGAGTTTCCACTTTCAGATGCAACAGGAATTTCTCGAGTTCGTCATTCCTTTAGCGAGATATGGGAGTTTGAAGTTAAGGAATGCTTCAGAAACCATCAAAATTTTCGCAAGTCTGATACTCGAAACCAATAACTACAAAGGCCTAGGGGAAAAATGCACATACCTTTGTAATCGGGCGAGTTTCCACTTTCAGATGCAACAGGAATTTCTCGAGTTCGTCATTCCGTTCGCGAGACATGGGAGTTTGACGTTAAGGAATGGTTGAGAAACCATCAAAATTTTCGCAATTCTGATACTCGAAACCTATAACTGGAATGACCTAGGGGAAAAGTACACACACCATTGTAATCGGGCGAGTTTCTGCTTCCAGGTGCAACAGGAATTTCTCGAGTTCGTCATTCCGTTCGCGAGACATGGGAGTTTGAAGTTAAGGAATGGTTGAGAAACCATCAAAATTTTCGCAATTCTGATACTCGAAACCAATAACTACAAAGCCCTAGGGGGAAAATGCACATACCTTTGTAATCGGGCGAGTTTCCACTTTCAGATGCAACAGGAATTTCTCGAGATCGTCAATCCGTTCGCGAGATATGGGAGTTTGAAGTTAAGGAATGGTTGAGAAACGCTCAAAATTTTCGCAAGTCTTATACTCGAAACCAATAACTGCAAAGGCCTAGGGGAAAAATGCACATACCTTTGTAATCGGGCGAGTTTCCACTTTCAGATGCAACAGGAATTATTCGAGTTCGTCATTCCGTTCGCGAGATATGGGAGTTTGAAGTTAAAGAATGGTTTCGAAACCATCAAAATTTTCGCAATTCTGACGCTAGAAACCAATAAATACAACGGCCTAGGGGAAAATACACATACCGTTGTAATCGGCCGAGTTTCTGCTTTCAGATGCAACAGCAGTTTCTCGAGTTCGTCAATCCGTTCGCGAGATATGTGAGTTTGAAGTTAAGGAATGCTTGAGGAACTATCAAAATTTTAGAAAGTCTGAAACTCGAAACCAATAACTACAAAGGCCTAGGGGAAAAACACACATTTCTTTGTAATCGGGCGAGTTTCTACTTTCTGATGCAACAGGAATTTCTCGAGTTCGTCATTCCGTTCGCGAGATATGGGAGTTTGAAATTAAGGAATGGTTGAGAAACCATCAAAATTTTCGCAATTCTGACGTTAGAAAGCAATAACTACAATGGCCTAGGGGAAAATACACATACCGTTGTAATAGGGCGAGTTTCTGTTTTCAGATGCAACAGGAATTTCTCGAGTTCGTCAATCCGTTCGCGAGATATGGGAGCTTGAAGTTAAGGAATGGTTGAGAAACTATCAAAATTTTCACTGTTCTGATACTCGAAACCAATAACTGGAATGGCCTAGGGGAAAAGTACACACAGCATCGTAATCGGGCGAGTTTCTGCTTTCAGATGCAACAGGAATTTCTCAAGTCCGTCATTTAGTTCGCGAGATTTGGGAGTTTGAAGATAAGGAATGGTTGAGAAACCATCAAAATCTTCGCAAGTCTGATACTCGAAACCAATAACTACAAAGGCATAGGGGAAAACACACATATCTTTGTAAGCGGGCGAGTTTCTGCTTCCAGGTGCAACAGGAATTTCTCGACTTCGACAATCCGTTCGTGAGACATGGGTGTTTGAAGTTAAGGAATGGTTGAGAAACCATCAAAATTTTCGCAATTCTGATACTCGAAACCAATAACTGGAACGGCCAAGGGGAAAAACACACATATCTTTGTAATCGGGCGAGTTTCTACTTTCAGATGCAATAGGAATTTCTCGAGTTCGTCATTCCGTTCGCGAGATATGGGAGTTTGAAGTTAAGCAATGGTTGAGAAACCATCGAAATTTTCGCAATTCTGATGATAGAAACGAATAACTGGAATGGCCTAGGGGAAAATACACACACCATTGTAATCGGGCGAGTTTCTGCTTCCAGGTGCAACAGGAATTTCTCGAGTTCGTCAATCCGTTCGCGAGATATGGGAGCTTGAAGTTAAGGAATGGTTGAGAAACTATCAAAATTTTCACTGTTCTGATACTCGAAACCAATAACTGGAATGGCCTAGGGGAAAAGTACACACAGCATCGTAATCGGGCGAGTTTCTGCTTTCAGATGCAACAGGAATTTCTCAAGTCCGTCATTCAGTTCGCGAGATTTGGGAGTTTGAAGTTAAGGAATGGTTGAGAAACCATCAAAATCTTCGCAAGTCTGATACTCGAAACCAATAACTACAAAGGCATAGGGGAAAACACACATATCTTTGTAAGCGGGCGAGTTTCTGCTTCCAGGTGCAACAGGAATTTCTCGAGTTCGTCAATCCGTTCGCGAGATATGGGAGCTTGAAGTTAAGGAATGCTTGAGAAACCATCAAAATTTTCGCAAGTCTGATACTCGAAACCAATAACTACTATGGCCTAGGGCAAAAATGCTCATACCTTTGTAATCGGGCGAGTTTCCACTTTCAGATGCAACAGGAATTCCTCGAGTTCGTCATTCCGTTCGCGAGATATGGGAGTTTGAAGTTAAGGAATGATAGGGAAACCTTCAAAATTTTCGCTGGTCTGATACTCGAAACCAATAACTGGAATGGCCTAGGTCAAAAATACACGTACCGTTGTAATCGGGCGTGTTTCTGCTTTCAGATGCAATAGGAAATTCTCGAGTTCGTCAATCCGTTCGCCAGATATGGTAGTTTGAAGTTAAGGAATGGTTGAGAAACCATCAAAATTTTCGCAAGTCTGATACTCGAAACCAATAACTGGTATGGCCTAGGGGAAAAGTACACACACCATTGTAATCGTGCGAGTATCTACTTTCAGATGCAACAGGAATTTCTCGAGTTCGTCATTCAGTTCGCGAGATTTGGGAGTTTGAAGTTAAGGAATGGTTGAGGAACCATCAAAATCTTCGCAAGTCTGATACTCGAAACCAATAACTACAAAGGCATAGGGGAAAAATGCACATACCTTTGTAATCGGGCGAGATTCCACATTCAGATGCAACAGGAATTTCTCGAGTTCGGCAATCCGTTCGCGAGATACGGGAGTGTGAAGTTAAGGAATGGTTGAGAAACCATCAAAATTTTCGCAAGTTTGATACTCGAAACCAATAACTGGAATGGCCTTGGGGAAAGTACACACACCATTCTAATCGGGCGAGTTTCTGCTTTCAGATGCAATAGGAAATTCTCGAGTTCGTCTATCCGTTCGCGAGATATGGAAGTTTGAAGTTAAGGAATGGTTGAGAAACCATCAAAATATTCGCTGGTGTGATACTGGAAACCAATAACTGGAATGACCAAGGGGAAAAGTACACTCACCTTTGTAATCGGGCAAGTTTCCACTTTCAGATGCTACAGGAATTTCTCCAGTTCGTCATTCCGTTCGCGAGATATGGGAGTTTGAAGTTAAGGAATGTTTGAGAAACCATCAAAATTTTCGCAAGTCTGATACCCGAAACCAATAACTACTATGGCCTAGGGCAAAAATGCACATAACTTTGTAATCGGGCGAGTTTCCACTTTCAGATGCAACAGGAATTTCTCGAGTTCGTCAATCCGTTCGCGAGATATGGGAGTTTGAAGTTAAGGATTGCTTGAGAAACCATCAAAATTTTCGCAAGTCTGATACTCGAAACCAATAACTACAAAGGCCTAGGGGAAAAATGCACATACCCTTGTAATCGGGCGAGTTTCCACTTTCAGATGCAACAGGAATTTCTCGAGTTCGTCATTCCGTTCGCGAGATATGGGAGTTTGAACTTAAGGAATGGTTGAGAAACCATCAAAATTTTCGCAATTCTGATGCTAGAATCGAATAACTGGAATGGCCTAGGGGAAAAGTACACACACACCACTGTAATCGGTCGACTTTCTACTTTCAGATGCAACAGGGAATAATCGAGTTCGTCAATCCGTTCGCGAGATATGGGAGTTTGAAGTTAAGGAATGCTTGAGAAACCATCAAAATTTTCGCAAGTCTGATACACAAAACCAATAGCTACAAAGGCCTAGGTGAAAAACACACATATCTTTGTAATCGGGCGTGTTTCTACTTTCAGATGCAACAGGAATTTCTCGAGTTCGGCAATCCGTTCGCGGGAAATGGGAGTTTGAAGTTAAGGAATGGTTGAGAATCCATCAAAATTTTCGCAAGTCTGATACTCGAAACCAATAGTTACAAAGGCCTAGGGGAAAAATGCACATACCTTTGTAATCGGGCGAGTTTCTGCTTTCAGATGCAACAGGAATTTCTCGAGTTCGCCAATATGTTCGCGAGATATGGGAGTTTGAAGTTAAGGAATGGTTGAGAAACCATCAAAATTTTCGCAATTCTGATACTCGAAACCAATATCTGGAATGGCCTAGGGGAAAAGTACACACACCCTTGTAATCGTGCGAGTTTCTACTTTCAGATGCAACAGGAATTTCTCGAGTTCGTCAATCCGTTCACGAGATATGGGAGTTTGAAGTTAAGGAATGGTTGAGAAACCATCGAAATTTTCGCAATTCTGATACTCGAAACCTATAACTGGAATGGCCTAGGGGAAAAGTATACACACCCTTGTAATCGTGCGAGTTTCTACTTTCAGATGCAACAGGAATTTCTCGAGTTCGTCATTCCGTTCGCGAGATATGGGAGTTTGAAGTTAAGGAATGGTTGAGAAACCATCAAAATCCTCGCAATTCTGATACTCGAAACCAATAACTACAAAGGCCTAGGGGAAAAATACACATACCTTTGTATTCGGGCGAGTTTCCACTTTCAGTTGCAACAGGAATTTCTCGAGTTCGCCAATCCGTTCGCGAGATATGGGAGTTTGAATTTAAGGAATGGTTGAGAAACCATCAAAATTTTCGCAAGTCTGATACTCGAAACCAATAACTGGAATGACCTAGGAGAAAAGTACACACACCATTCTAATCGGGCGAGTCTCTACTTTCAGATGCAACAGGAATTTCTCGAGTTCGTCAACCCGTTCGCGAGATATGGGTGTTTGAAGTTAAGGAATGGTTGAGAAACCCTCAAAATTTTCGCAAGTCTGATACTCGAAACCAATAACTACAAAGGCCTAGGGGAAAAAAACATTTCTTTGTAATCGTGTGAGTTTCTGCTTTCAGATGCAACAGGAATTTCTCGAGCTCGTCAATCCGTTCGCGAGATATGGGAGTTTGAAGTTAGTGAATGCTTGAGAAACCATCAAAATTTTCGCAAGTCTGATACTCGAAACCAATAACTACAAAGGCCTACGGGAAAAATGCACATACCTTTGTAATCGGGCGGGTCTCCACTTTCAGATGCAACAGTAATTTCTCGAGATCGTCAATCCGTTCGCGAGATATGGGAGTTTGAAGTTAAGGAATGGTTGAGAAACCCTCAAAATTTTCGCAAGTCTGATACTCGAAACCAATAACTACAAAGGCCTAGGGGAAAAAAACATTTCTTTGTAATCGGGCGAGTTTCTGCTTTCAGATGCAACAGGAATTTCTCGAGTTCGTCAATCCGTTCGCGAGATATGGGAGTTTGAAGTTAATGAATGCTTGAGAAACCATCAAAATTTTCGCAAGTCTGATACTCGAAACCAATAACTACAAAGGCCTACGGGAAAAATGCACATACCTTTGTAATCGGGCGAGTCTCCACTTTCCGATGCAACAGGAATTTCTCGAGTTCGTCAATCCGTTCGCGAGATATGTGAGTTTGAAATTAAGGAATGCTTGAGGAACTATCAAAATTTTAGAAAGTCTGAAACTCGAAACCAATAACTACAAAGTCCTAGGGGAAAAACACACATATCTTTGTAATCGGTCGAGTTTATACTTTCAGATGCAACAGGAATTTCTCGAGTTCGTCATTCCGTTCCCGAGATATGGGAGTTTGAAATTAAGGAATGGTTGAGAAACCATCAAAATTTTCGCAATTCTGACGTTAGAAACCAATAACTACAATGGCTTAGGGGAAAATACACATACCGTTGTAATCGGGCGAGTTTCTGCTTCCAGGTGCAACAGGAATTTCTCGAGATCGTCAATCCGTTCGCGAGATATGGGAGCTTCAAGTTAAGGAATGGTTGAGAAACTATCAAAATTTTCGCAAGTCTGATACTCGAAACCAATAACTACAAAGGCCTAGGTGAAAAACGCACATATCTTTGTAATCGGGCGAGTTTCTACTTTCAGATGCAACAGGAATTTCTAGAGTTCGTCATTCCTTTCGCGAGATATGGGAGTTTGAAGTTAAGGAATGGTTGAGAAACCATCGAAATTTTCGCCATTCTGATACTCGAATCCAATAACTGGAATGGCCCAGGGGAAAAGTATACACACCATCCTAATCGGGCGAGTTTCCACTTTCAAATGCAACAGGAATTTCTCGAGTTCGTCAATCCGTTCGCGAGATATGGGAGTTTGAAGTTAAGGAATGGTTGAGAAACCCTCAAAATTTTCGCAAGTCTGATACTCGAAACCAATAACTACAAAGGTCTAGGGGAAAAAAACATTTCTTTGTAATCGGGCGAGTTTCTGCTTTGAGATGCAACAGGAATTTCTCGAGTTTGTCAATCCGTTCACGAGATATGGGAGTTTGAAGTTAAGGAATGGTTGAGAAACCATCGAAATTTTCGCAATTCTGATACTCGAATCCAATAACTGGAATGGCCCAGGGGAAAAGTATACACACCCTTGTAATCGTGCGAGTTTCTACTTTCAGATGCAACAGGAATTTCTCGAGCTCGTCATTACGTTCGCGAGATATGGGAGTTTGAAGTTAAGGAATGGTTGAGAAACCATAAAAATTCTCGCAATTCTGATACTCGAAACCAATAAGTACAGAGGCTTAGGGGAAAAATACACATACCTTTGTAATCGGGCGAGTTTCCACTTTCAAATGCAACAGGAATATCTCGAGTTCGCCAATCCGTTCGCGAGATATGGGAGTTTGAAGTTAAGGAATGGTTGAGAAACCATTGAAATTTTCGCAATTCTGATGCTAGAAACGAATAACTGGAATGGCCTAGGGGAAAAGTTCACACACCATCCTAATCGGGCGAGTTTCCACTTTCAAATGCAACAGGAATTTCACGAGTTCGTCAATCCGTTCGCGAGATATGGGAGTTTGAAGTTAAGGAATGGTTGAGAAACCCTCAAAATTTTCGCAAGTCTGATACTCGAAACCAATAACTACAAAGGTCTAGGGGAAAAAAACATTTCTTTGTAATCGGGCGAGTTTCTGCTTTCAGATGCAACAGGAATTTCTCGAGATCGTCAATCCGTTCGCGAGATATGGGAGTTTGAAGTTAAGGAATGGTTGAGAAACCCTCAAAATTTTCGCAAGTCTGATACTCGAAACCAATAACTACAAAGGTCTAGGGGAAAAAAACATTTCTTTGTAATCGGGCGAGTTACTGCTTTCAGATGCAACAGGAATTTCTCGAGTTTGTCAATCCGTTCACGAGATATGGGAGTTTGAAGTTAAGGAATGGTTGAGAAACCATCGAAATTTTCGCAATTCTGATACTCGAATCCAATAACTGGAATGGCCCAGGGGAAAAGTATACACACCCTTGTAATCGTGCGAGTTTCTACTTTCAGATGCAACAGGAATTTCCCGAGCTCGTCATTCCGTTCGCGATATATGGGAGTTTGAAGTTAAGGAATGGTTGAGAAACCATAAAAATTCTCGCAATTCTGATACTCGAAACCAATAAGTACAGAGGCCTAGGGGAAAAATACACATACCTTTGTAATCGGGCGAGTTTCCACTTTCAAATGCAACAGGAATATCTCGAGTTCGCCAATCCGTTCGCGAGATATGGGAGTTTGAAGTTAAGGAATGGTTGAGAAACCATTGAAATTTTCGCAATTCTGATGCTAGAAACGAATAACTGGAATGGCCTAGGGGAAAAGTTCACACACCATCCTAATCGGGCGAGTTTCTGCTTTCAGATGCAACAGGAATTTCTCGAGATCGTCAATCCGTTCGCGAGATATGGGAGTTTGAAGTTAAGGAATGGTTGAGAAACCCTCAAAATTTTCGCAAGTCTGATACTCGAAACCAATAACTACAAAGGTCTAGGGGAAAAAAACATTTCTTTGTAATCGGGCGAGTTTCTGCTTTCAGATGCAACAGGAATTTCTCGAGTTTGTCAATCCGTTCACGAGATATGGGAGTTTGAAGTTAAGGAATGGTTGAGAAACCATCGAAATTTTCGCAATTCTGATACTCGAATCCAATAACTGGAATGGCCCAGGGGAAAAGTATACACACCCTTGTAATCGTGCGAGTTTCTACTTTCAGATGCAACAGGAATTTCTCGAGCTCGTCATTCCGTTCGCGAGATATGGGAGTTTGAAGTTAAGGAATGGTTGAGAAACTATAAAAATTCTCGCAATTCTGATACTCGAAACCAATAAGTACAGAGGCCTAGGGGAAAAATACACATACCTTTGTAATCGGGCGAGTTTCCACTTTCAAATGCAACAGTAATATCTCGAGTTCGCCAATCCGTTCGCGAGATATGGGAGTTTGAAGTTAAGGAATGGTTGAGAAACCATTGAAATTTTCGCAATTCTGATGCTAGAAACGAATAACTGGAATGGCCTAGGGCAAAAATACGCATACCGTTGTAATCGGGCGAGTTTCTGCTTTCAGATGCAACAGGAATTTCACGAGTTCGTCAATCCGTTCGCGAGATATGGGAGTTTGAAGTTAAGGAATGGTTGAGAAACCCTCAAAATTTTCGCAAGTCTGATACTCGAAACCAATAACTACAAAGGTCTAGGGGAAAAAAACATTTCTTTGTAATCGGGCGAGTTTCTGCTTTCAGATGCAACAGGAATTTCTCGAGATCGTCAATCCGTTCGCGAGATATGGGAGTTTGAAGTTAAGGAATGGTTGAGAAACCCTCAAAATTTTCGCAAGTCTTATACTCGAAACCAATAACTGCAAAGGCCTACGGGAAAAATGCACATACCTTTGTAATCGGGCGAGTTTCCACTTTCAGATGCAACAGGAATTTCTCGAGTTCGTCAATCCGTTCGCGAGATATGGGAGTTTGAAGTTAAGGAATGGTTGAGAAACCATCTAAATTTTCGCAAGTCTGATACTCGAAACCAATAACTGCAAAGGCCTAGGGGAAAAATTCACATACCTTTGTAATCGGGCGAGTTTCCACTTTCAGATGCAACAGGAATTTCTCGAGTTCGTCATTCCGTTCGCGAGACATGGGAGTTTGAAGTTAAGGAATGGTTGAGAAACCATCAAAATTTTCGCAATTCTGACGCTAGAAACCAATAACTACAATGGCCTAGGGGAAAAGTACACACACCGTTGTAATCGTGCGTGTTTCTACTTTCAGATGCAACAGGAATTTCTCGAGTTCGTCAATTCGTTCACGAGATATGGGAGTTTGAAATTAAGGAATGGTTGAGAAACCATCGAAATTTTCGCAATTCTGATACTCGAAACCAATAACTGGAATGGCCAAGGGGAAAAGTACAATCACCATTGTAATCGGGCGAGCTTCTGCTTTCCGATGCAATAGGAAATTCTCGAGTTCGGCAATCCGTTCGCGAGATACGGGAGTGTGAAGTTAAGGAATGGTTGAGAAATCATCAAAATTTTCGCAAGTTTGATACTCGAAACCAATAACTACAAAGGCATAGGGGAAAACACACATACCGTTGTAATCGGCCGAGTTTCTGCTTTCAGATGCAACAGCAGTTTCTCGAGTTCGTCAATCCGTTCGCGAGGTATGTGAATTTGAAGTTAAGGAATGGTTGAGAAACTATCAAAATTTTAGAAAGTCTGAAACTCGAAACCAATAACTACAAAGGCCTAGGGGAAAAACACACATTTCTTTGTAATCGGGCGAGTTTCTACTTTCAGATGCAACAGGAATTTCTCGAGCTCGTCATTCCGTTCGCGATATATGGGAGTTTGAAGTTAAGGAATGGTTGAGAAACCATAAAAATTCTCGCAATTCTGATACTCGAAACCAATAAGTACAGAGGCCTAGGGGAAAAATACACATACCTTTGTAATCGGGCGAGTTTCCACTTTCAAATGCAACAGGAATATCTCGAGTTCGCCAATCCGTTCGCGAGATATGGGAGTTTGAAGTTAAGGAATGGTTGAGAAACCATTGAAATTTTCGCAATTCTGATGCTAGAAACGAATAACTGGAATGGCCTAGGGGAAAAGTTCACACACCATCCTAATCGGGCGAGTTTCTGCTTTCAGATGCAACAGGAATTTCTCGAGATCGTCAATCCGTTCGCGAGATATGGGAGTTTGAAGTTAAGGAATGGTTGAGAAACCCTCAAAATTTTCGCAAGTCTGATACTCGAAACCAATAACTACAAAGGTCTAGGGGAAAAAAACATTTCTTTGTAATCGGGCGAGTTTCTGCTTTCAGATGCAACAGGAATTTCTCGAGATCGTCAATCCGTTCGCGAGATATGGGAGTTTGAAGTTAAGGAATGGTTGAGAAACCCTCAAAATTTTCGCAAGTCTTATACTCGAAACCAATAACTGCAAAGGCCTACGGGAAAAATGCACATACCTTTGTAATCGGGCGAGTTTCCACTTTCAGATGCAACAGGAATTTCTCGAGTTCGTCAATCCGTTCGCGAGATATGGGAGTTTGAAGTTAAGGAATGGTTGAGAAACCATCTAAATTTTCGCAAGTCTGATACTCGAAACCAATAACTGCAAAGGCCTAGGGGAACAATTCACATACCTTTGTAATCGGGCGAGTTTCCACTTTCAGATGCAACAGGAATTTCTCGAGTTCGTCATTCCGTTCGCGAGACATGGGAGTTTGAAGTTAAGGAATGGTTGAGAAACCATCAAAATTTTCGCAATTCTGACGCTAGAAACCAATAACTACAATGGCCTAGGGGAAAAGTACACACACCGTTGTAATCGTGCGTGTTTCTACTTTCAGATGCAACAGGAATTTCTCGAGTTCGTCAATCCGTTCACGAGATATGGGAGTTTGAAATTAAGGAATGGTTGAGAAACCATCGAAATTTTCGCAATTCTGATACTCGAAACCAACAACTGGAATGGCCAAGGGGAAAAGTACAATCACCATTGTAATCGGGCGAGCTTCTGCTTTCCGATGCAATAGGAAATTCTCGAGTTCGGCAATCCGTTCGCGAGATACGGGAGTGTGAAGTTAAGGAATGGTTGAGAAATCATCAAAATTTTCGCAAGTTTGATACTCGAAACCAATAACTACAAAGGCATAGGGGAAAACACACATACCGTTGTAATCGGCCGAGTTTCTGCTTTCAGATGCAACAGCAGTTTCTCGAGTTCGTCAATCCGTTCGCGAGGTATGTGAATTTGAAGTTAAGGAATGGTTGAGAAACTATCAAAATTTTAGAAAGTCTGAAACTCGAAACCAATAACTACAAAGGCCTAGGGGAAAAACACACATTTCTTTGTAATCGGGCGAGTTTCTACTTTCAGATGCAACAGGAATTTCTCGAGTTCGTCATTCCGTTCGCGAGATACGGGAGTTTGAAATTAAGGAATGTTTGAGAAACCATCAAAATTTTCGCAATTCTGACGTTAGAAACCAATAACTACAATGGCCTAGGGGAAAAGTGCACATACCTTTGTAATCGGGCGAGTTTCCACTTTCAGATGCAACAGGAATTTCTCGAGTTCGACAATCCGTTCGTGAGACATGGGTGTTTGAAGTTAAGAAATGGTTGAGAAACCATCAAAATTTTCGCAATTCTGATACTCGAAACCAATAACTGGAACGGCCAAGGGGAAAAACACACATATCTTTGTAATCGGGCGAGTTTCTACTTTCAGATGCAATAGGAATTTCTCGAGTTCGTCATTCCGTTCGCGAGATATGGGAGTTTGAAGTTAAGGAATGGTTGAGAAACCATCAAAATCTTCGCAATTCTGATACTCGAAACCAATAACTACAAAGGCATAGGGGAAAACACACATACCGTTGTAATCGGCCGAGTTTCTGCTTTCAGATGCAACAGCAGTTTCTCGAGTTCGTCAATCCGTTCGCGAGGTATGTGATTTTGAAGTTAAGGAACGGTTGAGAAACTATCAAAATTTTAGAAAGTCTGAAACTCGAAACCAATAACTACAAAGGCCTAGGGGAAAAATGCACATACCTTTGTAATCGGGCGAGTTTCCACTTTCAGATGCAACAGGAATTCCTCGAGTTCGTCATTCCGTTCGCGAGATATGGGAGTTTGAAGTTAAGGAATGATAGGGAAACCTTCAAAATTTTCGCTGGTCTGATACTCGAAACCAATAACTGGAATGGCCTAGGGGAAAAGCACACACACCATTGTAATCGGGCGAGTTTCTACTTTCAGATGCAACAGGAATTTCTCGAGTTCGTCAATCCGTTCGCGAGATATGGGAGTTTGAAGTTAAGGAATGGTTGAGAAACCATCAAAATTTTCGCAATTCTGATACTCGAAACCAATAACTGGAATGGCCAAGGGGAAAAGTACAATCACCATTGTAATCGGGCGAGCTTCTGCTTTCCGATGCAATAGGAAATTCTCGAGTTCGGCAATCCGTTCGCGAGATACGGGAGTGTGAAGTTAAGGAATGGTTGAGAAATCATCAAAATTTTCGCAAGTTTGATACTCGAAACCAATAACTACAAAGGCATAGGGGAAAACACACATACCGTTGTAATCGGCCGAGTTTCTGCTTTCAGATGCAACAGCAGTTTCTCGAGTTCGTCAATCCGTTCGCGAGGTATGTGAATTTGAAGTTAAGGAATGGTTGAGAAACTATCAAAATTTTAGAAAGTCTGAAACTCGAAACCAATAACTACAAAGGCCTAGGGGAAAAACACACATTTCTTTGTAATCGGGCGAGTTTCTACTTTCAGATGCAACAGGAATTTCTCGAGCTCGTCATTCCGTTCGCGATATATGGGAGTTTGAAGTTAAGGAATGGTTGAGAAACCATAAAAATTCTCGCAATTCTGATACTCGAAACCAATAAGTACAGAGGCCTAGGGGAAAAATACACATACCTTTGTAATCGGGCGAGTTTCCACTTTCAAATGCAACAGGAATATCTCGAGTTCGCCAATCCGTTCGCGAGATATGGGAGTTTGAAGTTAAGGAATGGTTGAGAAACCATTGAAATTTTCGCAATTCTGATGCTAGAAACGAATAACTGGAATGGCCTAGGGGAAAAGTTCACACACCATCCTAATCGGGCGAGTTTCTGCTTTCAGATGCAACAGGAATTTCTCGAGATCGTCAATCCGTTCGCGAGATATGGGAGTTTGAAGTTAAGGAATGGTTGAGAAACCCTCAAAATTTTCGCAAGTCTTATACTCGAAACCAATAACTGCAAAGGCCTACGGGAAAAATGCACATACCTTTGTAATCGGGCGAGTTTCCACTTTCCGATGCAATAGGAAATTCTCGAGTTCGTCAATCCGTTCGCGAGATACGGGAGTGTGAAGTTAAGGAATGGTTGAGAAATCATCAAAATTTTCGCAAGTTTGATACTCGAAACCAACAACTGGGATGGCCTAGGGGAAAAGTACACACACCATTGTAATCGGGCGAGTTTCTGCTTTCAGATGCAATAGGAAATTCTCGAGTTCGTCAATCCATTCGCGAGATATGGAAGTTTGAAGTTAAGGAATGGTTGAGAAACCATCAAAATTTTCGCTGGTGTGATACTCGAAACCAATAACTGGAATGGCCAAGGGGAAAAGTACACTCACCATTGTAATCGGGCGAGCTTCTGCTTTCCGATGCAATAGGAAATTCTCGAGTTCGGCAATCCGTTCGCGAGATACGGGAGTGTGAAGTTAAGGAATGGTTGAGAAACCATCAAAATTTTCGCAAGTCTGATACTCGAAAACAATAACTGGAATGGCCTAGGGGAAAAGTACACACACCATTGTAATCGGGCGAGTTTCCACTTTCAGATGCAACAGGAATTTCTCGAGTTCGTCAATCCGTTCGCAAGATTAGGGAGTTAGAAGTTAAGGAATGGTTGAGAAACCATCAAAATTTTCGCTAGTTTGATACTCGAAACCAATAACTACAAAGGCCTAGGGGAAAAATACACATACCGTTGTAATCGGGCGAGTTTCTGCTTTCAGATGCAATAGGAAATGCTCGAGTTCGTCAATCCGTCCGCGAGATATGGGAGCTTGAAGTTAAGTAATGGTTGAGAAACCATCAAAATTTTCGCAAGTCTGATACTCGAAACCAATAGCTACAATGGCCTAGGGCAAAAATACACATACCGTTGTAATCGGGCGAGTTTCTGCTTTCAGATGCAATAGGAAATTCTCGAGTTCGTCAATCCGTTCGCGAGATACGGGAGTGTGAAGTTAAGGAATGGTTGAGAAACCATCAAAATTTTCGCAAGTCTGATACTCGAAAACAATAACTGGAATGGCCTAGGGGAAAAGTACACACACCATTGTAATCGGGCGAGTTTCCACTTTCAGATGCAACAGGAATTTCTCGAGTTCGTCAATCCGTTCGCAAGATTAGGGAGTTTGAAGTTAAGGAATGGTTGAGAAACCATCAAAATTTTCGCTAGTTTGATACTCGAAACCAATAACTACAAAGGCCTAGGGGAAAAATGCACATACCTTTGTAATCGGGCGAGTCTCCACTTTCAGATGCAACAGGAATTCCTCGAGTTCGTCATTCCGTTCGCGAGATATGGGAGTTTGAAGTTAAGGAATGATAGGGAAACTTTCAAAATTTTCGCTGGTCTGATACTCGAAACCAATAACTGGAATGGCCTAGGGGAAAAGCACACACACCATTGTAATCGGGCGAGTTTCTACTTTCAGATGCAACAGGAATTTCTCGAGTTCGTCAATCCGTTCGCGAGATATGGGAGTTTGAAGTTAAGGAATGGTTTAGAAACCATCAAAATTTTCGCACGTCTGATACCCGAAACCAATACCTACAAAGGCCTAGGGGAAAAACACACATATCCTTGTAATCGGGCGAGTTTCTACTTTCAGATGCAACAGGAATTTCTCGAGTTCGTCATTCCGTTCGCGAGATATGGGAGTTTGAAGTTAAGGAATGGTTGAGAAATCATCAAAACTTTCGCATGTCTGATACTCGAATCCAATAACAACTATGGCCTAGAGCAAAAATACACATACCTTTGTAATCGGACGAGTTTCTACTTTCAGATGCAATAGGAAATTCGCGAGTTCGTCAATCCGTTCGCGAGATATGGAAGTTTGAAGTTATGGAATGGTTGAGAAACCATCAAAATTTTCGCAAGTCTGATACTCGAAACCAATAACTGGTATGGCCTAGGGGAAAAGTACACACACCATTGTAATCGTGCGAGTTTCTACTTTCAGATGCAACAGGAATTTCTCAAGTCCGTCATTCAGTTCGCGAGATTTGGGAGTTTGAAGTTAAGGAATGGTTGAGAAACCATCAAAATCTTCGCAAGTCTGATACTCGAAACCAATAACTACAAAGGCATAGGGGAAAACACACATATCTTTGTAAGCGGGCGAGTTTCCACTTTCAGATGCAACAGGAATTTCTCGAGTTCGTCATTCCGTTCGCGAGATATGGGAGTTTGAAGTTAAGGAATGCTTGAGAAACCATCAAAATTTTCGCAAGTCTGATACCCGAAACCAATAACTACTATGGCCTAGGGCAAAAATGCACATAACTTTGTAATCGGGCGAGTTTCCACTTTCAGATGCAGCACGAATTTCTCGAGTTCGTCATTCCTTTCGCGATATATGGGAGTTTGAAGTTAAGGATTGCTTGAGAAACCATCAAAATTTTCGCAAGTCTGATACTCGAAACCAATAACTACTATGGCCTAGGGCAAAAATGCACATACCGTCGAAATCGGGCGAGGCTCTGCTTTCAGATGCAATAGGAATTTCTCGACTTCGTCAATCCGTTCGCGAGATATGGGAGTTTGAAGTTAAGGAATGGTTGAGAAACCATCAAAATTTTCGCTGGTGTGATACTCGAAACCAATAACTGGAATGGCCAAGGGGAAAAGTACACTCACCATTGTAATCGGGCGAGCTTCTGCTTTCCGATGCAATAGGAAATTCTCGAGTTCGGCAATCCGTTCGCGAGATACGGGAGTGTGAAGTTAAGGAATGGTTGAGAAACCATCAAAATTTTCGCAAGTCCGATACTCGAAACCAATAACTGGAATGGCCTAGGGGAAAAGTACACACACCATTGTAATCGGGCGAGTTTCTACTTTCAGATACAACAGGAATTTCTCGAGTTCGTCAATCCGTTCGCGAGATATGGGAGTTTGAAGTTAAGGAATGGTTGAGATACCATCAAAATTTTCTTTGGTCTGATACTCGAAACCATTAACTGGAATGGCCTAGGGGAAAAGTACATACACCATTGTAATCGAGCGAGTTTCTACTTTCAGATGCAACAGGAAGTTCTCGAGTTCGTCAATCCGTTCGCGAGATTAGGGAGTTTGAAGTTAAGGAATGGTTGAGAAACCATCAAAATTTTCGCTAGTCTGATACTCGAAACCAATAACTACAAAGGCCTAGGGGAAAAATACACGTACGTTTGTAATCGGGCGAGTTTCCACTTTCAGAAGCAACACGAATTTCTCGAGTTCGTCATTCCGTTCGCGAGATTTGCGAGTTTGAAGTTAAGGAATGCTTGAGAAACCATCAAAATTTTCGCAAGTCTGATACTCGAAACCAATAACTGGAATGGCCAAGGGGAAAAGTACACTCACCATTGTAATCGGGCGAGCTTCTGCTTTCCGATGCAATAGGAAATTCTCGAGTTCGGCAATCCGTTCGCGAGATACGGGAGTGTGAAGTTAAGGAATGGTTGAGAAACCATCAAAATTTTCGCAAGTCTGATACTCGAAACCAATAACTGGAATGGCCTAGGGGAAAAGTACACACACCATTGTAATCGGGCGTGTTTCTACTTTCAGATACAACAGGAATTTCTCGAGTTCGTCAATCCGTTCGCGAGAAATGGGGGTTTGAAGTTAAGGAATGGTTGAGAAACCATAAAAATTTTCGCAAGTCTGATACTCGAAACCAATAACTACAATGGCCTAGGGGAAAAATGCACATACCTTTGTAATCGGGCGAGTTTCCACTTTCAGATGCAACAGGAATTTCTCGAGTTCGTCAATCCGTTCGCAAGATTAGGGAGTTTGAAGATAAGGAATGGTTGAGAAACCATCAAAATTTTCGCTAGTCTGATACTCGAAACCAATAACTACAAAGGCCTAGGGGAAAAATACACATACCGTTGTAATCGGGCGAGTTTCTGCTTTCCGATGCAATAGGAAATTCTCGAGTTCGTCAATCCGTCCGCGAGATATGGGAGCTTGAAGTTAAGGAATGGTTGAGAAACCATCAAAATTTTCGCAAGTCTGATACACGAAACCAATAGCTACAATGGCCTAGGGCAAAAATACACATACCGTTGTAATCGGGCGAGTTTCTGCTTTCAGATGCAATAGGAAATTCTCGAGTTCGTCAATCCGTCCGCGAGATATGGGAGCTTGAAGTTAAGGAATGGTTGAGAAACCATCAAAATTTTCGCAAGTTTGATACTCGAAACCAATAACTGGAATGGCCTAGGGGAAAAGTACACACACCATTGTAATCGGGCGAGTTTCTGCTTTCAGATGCAATAGGAAATTCTCGAGTTCGTCAATCCGTTCGCGAGATACGGGAGTGTGAAGTTAAGGAATGGTTGAGAAATCATCAAAATTTTCGCAAGTTTGATACTCGAAACCAATAACTGGGATGGCGTAGGGGAAAAGTACACACACCATTGTAATCGGGCGAGTTTCTGCTTTCAGATGCAATAGGAAATTCTCGAGTTCGTCAATCCATTCGCGAGATATGGAAGTTTGAAGTTAAGGAATGGTTGAGAAACCATCAAAATTTTCGCTGGTGTGATACTCGAAACCAATAACTGGAATGGCCAAGGGGAAAAGTACACTCACCATTGTAATCGGGCGAGCTTCTGCTTTCCGATGCAATAGGAAATTCTCGAGTTCGGCAATCCGTTCGCGAGATACGGGAGTGTGAAGTTAAGGAATGGTTGAGAAACCATCAAAATTTCGCAAGTCTGATACTCGAAAACAATAACTGGAATGGCCTAGGGGAAAAGTACACACACCATTGTAATCGGGCGAGTTTCCACTTTCAGATGCAACAGGAATTTCTCGAGTTCGTCAATCCGTTCGCAAGATTAGGGAGTTTGAAGTTAAGGAATGGTTGAGAAACCATCAAAATTTTCGCTAGTTTGATACTCGAAACCAATAACTACAAAGGCCTAGGGGAAAAATACACATACCGTTGTAATCGGGCGAGTTTCTGCTTTCAGATGCAATAGGAAATGCTCGAGTTCGTCAATCCGTCCGCGAGATATGGGAGCTTGAAGTTAAGTAATGGTTGAGAAACCATCAAAATTTTCGCAAGTCTGATACTCGAAACCAATAGCTACAATGGCCTAGGGCAAAAATACACATACCGTTGTAATCGGGCGAGTTTCTGCTTTCAGATGCAATAGGAAATTCTCGAGTTCGTCAATCCGTTCGCGAGATACGGGAGTGTGAAGTTAAGGAATGGTTGAGAAACCATCAAAATTTTCGCAAGTCTGATACTCGAAACCAATAACTACAAAGGCATAGGGGAAAAATGCACATACCTTTGTAATCGGGCGAGTTTCTGCTTTCAGATGCAATAGGAAATTCTCGAGTTCGTCAATCCGTTCGCGAGATATGGGAGCTTGAAGTTAAGGAATGGTTGCGAAACCATCAAAATTTTCGCTGGTGTGATACTCGAAACCAATAACTGGAATGGCAAAGGGGAAAAGTACACCCACCATTGTAATCGGGCGAGCTTCTGCTTTCCGATGCAATAGGAAATTCTCGAGTTCGTCAATCCGTTCGCGAGATATGGAAGTTTGAAGTTAAGGAATGGTTGAGAAACCATCAAAATTTTCGCTGGTGTGATACTCGAAACCAATAACTGGAATGGCCAAGGGGAAAAGTACACTAACCATTGTAATCGGGCGAGCTTCTGCTTTCCGATGCAATAGGAAATTCTCGAGTTCGGCAATCCGTTCGCGAGATACGGGAGTGTGAAGTTAAGGAATGGTTGAGAAACCATCAAAATTTTCGCAAGTCTGATACTCGAAAACAATAACTGGAATGGCCTAGGGGAAAAGTACACACACCATTGTAATCGGGCGAGTTTCCACTTTCAGATGCAACAGGAATTTCTCGAGTTCGTCAATCCGTTCGCAAGATTAGGGAGTTAGAAGTTAAGGAATGGTTGAGAAACCATCAAAATTTTCGCTAGTCTGATACTCGAAACCAATAACTACAAAGGCCTAGGGGAAAAATACACATACCGTTGTAATCGGGCGAGTTTCTGCTTTCAGATGCAATAGGAAATGCTCGAGTTCGTCAATCCGTCCGCGAGATATGGGAGCTTGAAGTTAAGTAATGGTTGAGAAACCATCAAAATTTTCGCAAGTCTGATACTCGAAACCAATAGCTACAATGGCCTAGGGCAAAAATACACATACCGTTGTAATCGGGCGAGTTTCTGCTTTCAGATGCAATAGGAAATTCTCGAGTTCGTCAATCCGTTCGCGAGATACGGGAGTGTGAAGTTAAGGAATGGTTGAGAAACCATCAAAATTTTCGCAAGTCTGATACTCGAAACCAATAACTACAAAGGCATAGGGGAAAAGTACACACACCGTTGTAATCGGGCGAGTTTCTGCTTTCAGATGCAATAGGAAATTCTCGAGTTCGTCAATCCATTCGCGAGATATGGAAGTTTGAAGTTAAGGAATGGTTGAGAAACCATCAAAATTTTCGCTGGTGTGATACTCGAAACCAATAACTGGAATGGCAAAGGGGAAAAGTACACTCACCATTGTAATCGGGCTAGCTTCTGCTTTCCGATGCAATAGGAAATTCTCGAGTTCGGCAATCCGTTCGCGAGATACGGGAGTGTGAAGTTAAGGAATGGTTGAGAAACCATCAAAATTTTCGCAAGTCTGATACTCGAAACCAATAACTACAAAGGCATAGGGGAAAAATGCACATACCTTTGTAATCGGGCGAGTTTCTGCTTTCAGATGCAATAGGAAATTCTCGAGTTCGTCAATCCGTTCGCGAGGTATGGGAGCTTGAAGTTAAGGAATGGTTGCGAAACCATCAAAATTTTCGCTGGTGTGATACTCGAAACCAATAACTGGAATGGCAAAGGGGAAAAGTACACTCACCATTGTAATCGAGCGAGTTTCTACTTTCAGATGCAACAGGAAGTTCTCGAGTTCGTCAATCCGTTCGCGAGATTAGGGAGTTTGAAGTTAAGGAATGGTTGAGAAACCATCAAAATTTTCGCTAGTCTGATACTCGAAACCAATAACTACAAAGGCCTAGGGGAAAAATACACGTACGTTTGTAATCGGGCGTGTTTCTACTTTCAGATACAACAGGAATTTCTCGAGTTCGTCAATCCGTTCGCGAGAAATGGGGGTTTGAAGTTAAGGAATGGTTGAGAAACCATAAAAATTTTCGCAAGTCTGATACTCGAAACCAATAACTACAATGGCCTAGGGGAAAAATGCACATACCTTTGTAATCGGGCGAGTTTCCACTTTCAGATGCAACAGGAATTTCTCGAGTTCGTCAATCCGTTCGCAAGATTAGGGAGTTTGAAGATAAGGAATGGTTGAGAAACCATCAAAATTTTCGCTAGTCTGATACTCGAAACCAATAACTACAAAGGCCTAGGGGAAAAATACACATACCGTTGTAATCGGGCGAGTTTCTGCTTTCCGATGCAATAGGAAATTCTCGAGTACGTCAATCCGTCCGCGAGATATGGGAGCTTGAAGTTAAGGAATGGTTGAGAAACCATCAAAATTTTCGCAAGTCTGATACACGAAACCAATAGCTACAATGGCCTAGGGCAAAAATACACATACCGTTGTAATCGGGCGAGTTTCTGCTTTCAGATGCAATAGGAAATTCTCGAGTTCGTCAATCCGTCCGCGAGATATGGGAGCTTGAAGTTAAGTAATGGTTGAGAAGCCATCAAAATTTTCGCAAGTCTGATACTCGAAACCAATAGCTACAATGGCCTAGGGCAAAAATACACATACCGTTGTAATCGGGCGAGTTTCTGCTTTCAGATGCAATAGGAAATTCTCGAGTTCGTCAATCCGTTCGCGAGATACGGGAGTGTGAAGTTAAGGAATGGTTGAGAAACCATCAAAATTTTCGCAAGTCTGATACTCGAAACCAATAACTACAAAGGCATAGGGGAAAAATGCACATACCTTTGTAATCGGGCGAGTTTCTGCTTTCAGATGCAATAGGAAATTCCCGAGTTCGTCAATCCGTTCGCGAGATATGGGAGCTTGAAGTTAAGGAATGGTTGCGAAACCATCAAAATTTTCGCTGGTGTGATACTCGAAACCAATAACTGGAATGGCAAAGGGGAAAAGTACACCCACCATTGTAATCGGGCGAGCTTCTGCTTTCCGATGCAATAGGAAATTCTCGAGTTCGTCAATCCGTTCGCGAGATATGGAAGTTTGAAGTTAAGGAATGGTTGAGAAACCATCAAAATTTTCGCTGGTGTGATACTCGAAACCAATAACTGGAATGGCCAAGGGGAAAAGTACACTCACCATTGTAATCGGGCGAGCTTCTGCTTTCCGATGCAATAGGAAATTCTCGAGTTCGGCAATCCGTTCGCGAGATACGGGAGTGTGAAGTTAAGGAATGGTTGAGAAACCATCAAAATTTTCGCAAGTCTGATACTCGAAAACAATAACTGGAATGGCCTAGGGGAAAAGTACACACACCATTGTAATCGGGCGAGTTTCCACTTTCAGATGCAACAGGAATTTCTCGAGTTCGTCAATCCGTTCGCAAGATTAGGGAGTCAGAAGTTAAGGAATGGTTGAGAAACCATCAAAATTTTCGCTAGTCTGATACTCGAAACCAATAACTACAAAGGCCTAGGGGAAAAATACACATACCGTTGTAATCGGGCGAGTTTCTGCTTTCAGATGCAATAGGAAATGCTCGAGTTCGTCAATCCGTCCGCGAGATATGGGAGCTTGAAGTTAAGTAATGGTTGAGAAACCATCAAAATTTTCGCAAGTCTGATACTCGAAACCAATAGCTACAATGGCCTAGGGCAAAAATACACATACCGTTGTAATCGGGCGAGTTTCTGCTTTCAGATGCAATAGGAAATTCTCGAGTTCGTCAATCCGTTCGCGAGATACGGGAGTGTGAAGTTAAGGAATGGTTGAGAAACCATCAAAATTTTCGCAAGTCTGATACTCGAAACCAATAACTACAAAGGCATAGGGGAAAAATGCACATACCTTTGTAATCGGGCGAGTTTCTGCTTTCAGATGCAATAGGAAATTCTCGAGTTCGTCAATCCGTTCGCGAGATATGGGAGCTTGAAGTTAAGGAATGGTTGCGAAACCATCAAAATTTTCGCTGGTGTGATACTCGAAACCAATAACTGGAATGGCAAAGGGGAAAAGTACACCCACCATTGTAATCGGGCGAGCTTCTGCTTTCCGATGCAATAGGAAATTCTCGAGTTCGTCAATCCGTTCGCGAGATATGGAAGTTTGAAGTTAAGGAATGGTTGAGAAACCATCAAAATTTTCGCTGGTGTGATACTCGAAACCAATAACTGGAATGGCCAAGGGGAAAAGTACACTAACCATTGTAATCGGGCGAGCTTCTGCTTTCCGATGCAATAGGAAATTCTCGAGTTCGTCAATCCGTTCGCAAGATTAGGGAGTTAGAAGTTAAGGAATGGTTGAGAAACCATCAAAATTTTCGCTAGTCTGATACTCGAAACCAATAACTACAAAGGCCTAGGGGAAAAATACACACACCGTTGTAATCGGGCGAGTTTCTGCTTTCAGATGCAATAGGAAATTCTCGAGTTCGTCAATCCATTCGCGAGATATGGAAGTTTGAAGTTAAGGAATGGTTGAGAAACCATCAAAATTTTCGCTGGTGTGATACTCGAAACCAATAACTGGAATGGCAAAGGGGAAAAGTACACTCACCATTGTAATCGGGCTAGCTTCTGCTTTCCGATGCAATAGGAAATTCTCGAGTTCGGCAATCCGTTCGCGAGATACGGGAGTGTGAAGTTAAGGAATGGTTGAGAAACCATCAAAATTTTCGCAAGTCTGATACTCGAAACCAATAACTACAAAGGCATAGGGGAAAAATGCACATACCTTTGTAATCGGGCGAGTTTCTGCTTTCAGATGCAATAGGAAATTCTCGAGTTCGTCAATCCGTTCGCGAGGTATGGGAGCTTGAAGTTAAGGAATGGTTGCGAAACCATCAAAATTTTCGCTGGTGTGATACTCGAAACCAATAACTGGAATGGCAAAGGGGAAAAGTACACTCACCATTGTAATCGAGCGAGTTTCTACTTTCAGATGCAACAGGAAGTTCTCGAGTTCGTCAATCCGTTCGCGAGATTAGGGAGTTTGAAGTTAAGGAATGGTTGAGAAACCATCAAAATTTTCGCTAGTCTGATACTCGAAACCAATAACTACAAAGGCCTAGGGGAAAAATACACGTACGTTTGTAATCGGGCGAGTTTCCACTTTCAGAAGCAACACGAATTTCTCGAGTTCGTCATTCCGTTCGCGAGATTTGCGAGTTTGAAGTTAAGGAATGCTTGAGAAACCATCAAAATTTTCGCAAGTCTGATACTCGAAACCAATAACTGGAATGGCCAAGGGGAAAAGTACACTCACCATTGTAATCGGGCGAGCTTCTGCTTTCCGATGCAATAGGAAATTCTCGAGTTCGGCAATCCGTTCGCGAGATACGGGAGTGTGAAGTTAAGGAATGGTTGAGAAACCATCAAAATTTTCGCAAGTCTGATACTCGAAACCAATAACTGGAATGGCCTAGGGGAAAAGTACACACACCATTGTAATCGGGCGTGTTTCTACTTTCAGATACAACAGGAATTTCTCGAGTTCGTCAATCCGTTCGCGAGAAATGGGGGTTTGAAGTTAAGGAATGGTTGAGAAACCATAAAAATTTTCGCAAGTCTGATACTCGAAACCAATAACTACAATGGCCTAGGGGAAAAATGCACATACCTTTGTAATCGGGCGAGTTTCCACTTTCAGATGCAACAGGAATTTCTCGAGTTCGTCAATCCGTTCGCAAGATTAGGGAGTTTGAAGATAAGGAATGGTTGAGAAACCATCAAAATTTTCGCTAGTCTGATACTCGAAACCAATAACTACAAAGGCCTAGGGGAAAAATACACATACCGTTGTAATCGGGCGAGTTTCTGCTTTCCGATGCAATAGGAAATTCTCGAGTACGTCAATCCGTCCGCGAGATATGGGAGCTTGAAGTTAAGGAATGGTTGAGAAACCATCAAAATTTTCGCAAGTCTGATACACGAAACCAATAGCTACAATGGCCTAGGGCAAAAATACACATACCGTTGTAATCGGGCGAGTTTCTGCTTTCAGATGCAATAGGAAATTCTCGAGTTCGTCAATCCGTCCGCGAGATATGGGAGCTTGAAGTTAAGTAATGGTTGAGAAGCCATCAAAATTTTCGCAAGTCTGATACTCGAAACCAATAGCTACAATGGCCTAGGGCAAAAATACACATACCGTTGTAATCGGGCGAGTTTCTGCTTTCAGATGCAATAGGAAATTCTCGAGTTCGTCAATCCGTTCGCGAGATACGGGAGTGTGAAGTTAAGGAATGGTTGAGAAACCATCAAAATTTTCGCAAGTCTGATACTCGAAACCAATAACTACAAAGGCATAGGGGAAAAATGCACATACCTTTGTAATCGGGCGAGTTTCTGCTTTCAGATGCAATAGGAAATTCTCGAGTTCGTCAATCCGTTCGCGAGATATGGGAGCTTGAAGTTAAGGAATGGTTGCGAAACCATCAAAATTTTCGCTGGTGTGATACTCGAAACCAATAACTGGAATGGCAAAGGGGAAAAGTACACCCACCATTGTAATCGGGCGAGCTTCTGCTTTCCGATGCAATAGGAAATTCTCGAGTTCGTCAATCCGTTCGCGAGATATGGAAGTTTGAAGTTAAGGAATGGTTGAGAAACCATCAAAATTTTCGCTGGTGTGATACTCGAAACCAATAACTGGAATGGCCAAGGGGAAAAGTACACTCACCATTGTAATCGGGCGAGCTTCTGCTTTCCGATGCAATAGGAAATTCTCGAGTTCGGCAATCCGTTCGCGAGATACGGGAGTGTGAAGTTAAGGAATGGTTGAGAAACCATCAAAATTTTCGCAAGTCTGATACTCGAAAACAATAACTGGAATGGCCTAGGGGAAAAGTACACACACCATTGTAATCGGGCGAGTTTCCACTTTCAGATGCAACAGGAATTTCTCGAGTTCGTCAATCCGTTCGCAAGATTAGGGAGTCAGAAGTTAAGGAATGGTTGAGAAACCATCAAAATTTTCGCTAGTCTGATACTCGAAACCAATAACTACAAAGGCCTAGGGGAAAAATACACATACCGTTGTAATCGGGCGAGTTTCTGCTTTCAGATGCAATAGGAAATGCTCGAGTTCGTCAATCCGTCCGCGAGATATGGGAGCTTGAAGTTAAGTAATGGTTGAGAAACCATCAAAATTTTCGCAAGTCTGATACTCGAAACCAATAGCTACAATGGCCTAGGGCAAAAATACACATACCGTTGTAATCGGGCGAGTTTCTGCTTTCAGATGCAATAGGAAATTCTCGAGTTCGTCAATCCGTTCGCGAGATACGGGAGTGTGAAGTTAAGGAATGGTTGAGAAACCATCAAAATTTTCGCAAGTCTGATACTCGAAACCAATAACTACAAAGGCATAGGGGAAAAGTACACACACCGTTGTAATCGGGCGAGTTTCTGCTTTCAGATGCAATAGGAAATTCTCGAGTTCGTCAATCCATTCGCGAGATATGGAAGTTTGAAGTTAAGGAATGGTTGAGAAACCATCAAAATTTTCGCTGGTGTGATACTCGAAACCAATAACTGGAATGGCAAAGGGGAAAAGTACACTCACCATTGTAATCGGGCTAGCTTCTGCTTTCCGATGCAATAGGAAATTCTCGAGTTCGGCAATCCGTTCGCGAGATACGGGAGTGTGAAGTTAAGGAATGGTTGAGAAACCATCAAAATTTTCGCAAGTCTGATACTCGAAACCAATAACTACAAAGGCATAGGGGAAAAATGCACATACCTTTGTAATCGGGCGAGTTTCTGCTTTCAGATGCAATAGGAAATTCTCGAGTTCGTCAATCCGTTCGCGAGATATGGGAGCTTGAAGTTAAGGAATGGTTGCGAAACCATCAAAATTTTCGCTGGTGTGATACTCGAAACCAATAACTGGAATGGCAAAGGGGAAAAGTACACTCACCATTGTAATCGGGCGAGCTTCTGCTTTCCGACGCAATAGGAAATTCTCGAGTTCGTCAATCCGTTCGCGAGATATGGAAGTTTGAAGTTAAGGAATGGTTGAGAAACCATCAAAATTTTCGCTGGTGTGATACTCGAAACCAATAACTGGAATGGCCAAGGGGAAAAGTACACTCACCATTGTAATCGGGCGAGCTTCTGCTTTCAGATGCAATAGGAAATTCTCGAGTTCGTCAATCCATTCGCGAGATATGGAAGTTTGAAGTTAAGGAATGGTTGAGAAACCATAAAAATTTTCGCAAGTCTGATACTCGAAACCAATAACTACAAAGGCATAGGGGAAAAGTACACACACCGTTGTAATCGGGCGAGTTTCTGCTTTCAGATGCAATAGGAAATTCTCGAGTTCGTCAATCCATTCGCGAGATATGGAAGTTTGAAGTTAAGGAATGGTTGAGAAACCATCAAAATTTTCGCTGGTGTGATACTCGAAACCAATAACTGGAATGGCAAAGGGGAAAAGTACACTCACCATTGTAATCGGGCTAGCTTCTGCTTTCCGATGCAATAGGAAATTCTCCAGTTCGGCAATCCGTTCGCGAGATACGGGAGTGTGAAGTTAAGGAATGGTTGAGAAACCATCAAAATTTTCGCAAGTCTGATACTCGAAACCAATAACTACAAAGGCATAGGGGAAAATGCACATACCTTTGTAATCGGGCGAGTTTCTGCTTTCAGATGCAATAGGAAATTCTCGAGTTCGTCAATCCGTTCGCGAGATATGGGAGCTTGAAGTTAAGGAATGGTTGCGAAACCATCAAAATTTTCGCTGGTGTGATACTCGAAACCAATAACTGGAATGGCAAAGGGGAAAAGTACACTCACCATTGTAATCGGGCGAGCTTCTGCTTTCCGATGCAATAGGAAATTCTCGAGTTCGTCAATCCGTTCGCGAGATATGGAAGTTTGAAGTTAAGGAATGGTTGAGAAACCATCAAAATTTTCGCTGGTGTGATACTCGAAACCAATAACTGGAATGGCCAAGGGGAAAAGTACACTCACCATTGTAATCGGGCGAGCTTCTGCTTTCAGATGCAATAGGAAATTCTCGAGTTCGTCAATCCATTCGCGAGATATGGAAGTTTGAAGTTAAGGAATGGTTGAGAAACCATAAAAATTTTCGCAAGTCTGATACTCGAAACCAATAACTACAATGGCCTAGGGGAAAAATGCACATACCTTTGTAATCGGGCGAGTTTCTGCTTTCAGATGCAATAGGAAATTCTCGAGTTCGTCAATCCATTCGCGAGATATGGAAGTTTGAAGTTAAGGAATGGTTGAGAAACCATCAAAATTTTCGCTGGTGTGATACTCGAAACCAATAACTGGAATGGCAAAGGGAAAAGTACACTCACCATTGTAATCGGGCGAGCTTCTGCTTTCCGATGCAATAGGAAATTCTCGAGTTCGTCAATCCATTCGCGAGATATGGAAGTTTGAAATTAAGGAATGGTTGAGAAACCATCAAAATTTTCGCTGGTGTGATACTCGAAACCAATAACTGGAATGGCCTAGGGGAAAAGTACACACACCATTGTAATCGGGCGAGTTTCTGCTTTCAGATGCAATAGGAAATTCTCGAGTTCGTCAATCCGTTCGCGAGATATGGAAGTTTGAAGATAAGGAATGGTTGAGAAACCATCAAAATTTTCGCTGGTGTGATACTCGAAACCAATAACTGGAATGGCCAAGGGGAAAAGTACACTCACCTTTGTAATCGGGCGAGCTTCTGCTTTCCGATGCAATAGGAAATTCTCGAGTTCGGCAATCCGTTCGCGAGATACGGGAGTGTGAAGTTAAGGAATGGTTGAGAAATCATCAAAATTTTCGCAAGTTTGATACTCGAAACCAGTAACTGGAATGGCCTAGGGGAAAAGTACACACACCGTTGTAATCGGGCGAGTTTCTGCTTTCAGATGCAATAGGAAATTCTCGAGTTCGTCAATCCATTCGCGAGATATGGAAGTTTGAAGTTAAGGAATGTTTGAGAAACCATCAAAATTTTCGCTGGTGTGTTACTCGAAACCAATAACTGGAATGGCAAAGGGGAAAAGTACACTCGCCATTGTAATCGGGCTAGCTTCTGCTTTCCGATGCAATAGGAAATTCTCGAGTTCGGCAATCCGTTCGCGAGATACGGGAGTGTGAAGTTAAGGAATGGTTGAGAAACCATCAAAATTTTCGCAAGTCTGATACTCGAAACCAATAACTACAAAGGCATAGGGGAAAAATGCACATACCTTTGTAATCGGGCGAGTTTCTGCTTTCAGATGCAATAGGAAATTCTCGAGTTCGTCAATCCGTTCGCGAGATATGGGAGCTTGAAGTTAAGGAATGGTTGCGAAACCATCAAAATTTTCGCTGGTGTGATACTCGAAACCAATAACTGGAATGGCAAAGGGGAAAAGTACACTCACCATTGTAATCGGGCGAGCTTCTGCTTTCCGATGCAATAGGAAAATCTCGAGTTCGTCAATCCGTTCGCGAGATATGGAAGTTTGAAGTTAAGGAATGGTTGAGAAACCATCAAAATTTTCGCTGGTGTGATACTCGAAACCAATAACTGGAATGGCCAAGGGGAAAAGTACACTCGCCATTGTAATCGGGCGAGCTTCTGCTTTCCGATGCAATAGGAAATTCTCGAGTTCGGCAATCCGTTCGCGAGATACGGGAGTGTGAAGTTAAGGAATGGTTGAGAAACCATCAAAATTTTCGCAAGTCTGATACTCGAAAACAATAACTGGAATGGCCTAGGGGAAAAGTACACACACCATTGTAATCGGGCGAGTTTCCACTTTCAGATGCAACAGGAATTTCTCGAGTTCGTCAATCCGTTCGCAAGATTAGGGAGTTTGAAGTTAAGGAATGGTTGAGAAACCATCAAATTTTCGCTAGTCTGATACTCGAAACCAATAACTACAAAGGCCTAGGGGAAAAATACACATACCGTTGTAATCGGGCGAGTTTCTGCTTTCAGATGCAATAGGAAATTCTCGAGTTCGTCAATCCGTCCGCGAGATATGGGAGCTTGAAGTTAAGTAATGGTTGAGAAACCATCAAAATTTTCGCAAGTCTGATACTCGAAACCAATAGCTACAATGGCCTAGGGCAAAAATACACATACCGTTGTAATCGGGCGAGTTTCTGCTTTCAGATGCAATAGGAAATTCTCGAGTTCGTCAATCCGTCCGCGAGATATGGGAGCTTGAAGTTAAGTAATGGTTGAGAAACCATCAAAATTTTCGCAAGTCTGATACTCGAAACCAATAGCTACAAAGGCCTAGGGGAAAAATACACATACCGTTGTAATCGGGCGAGTTTCTGCTTTCAGATGCAATAGGAAATGCTCGAGTTCGTCAATCCGTCCGCGAGATATGGGAGCTTGAAGTTAAGTAATGGTTGAGAAACCATCAAAATTTTCGCAAGTCTGATACTCGAAACCAATAGCTACAATGGCCTAGGGCAAAAATACACATACCGTTGTAATCGGGCGAGTTTCTGCTTTCAGATGCAATAGGAAATTCTCGAGTTCGTCAATCCGTTCGCGAGATACGGGAGTGTGAAGTTAAGGAATGGTTGAGAAACCATCAAAATTTTCGCAAGTCTGATACTCGAAACCAATAACTACAAAGGCATAGGGGAAAAGTACACACACCGTTGTAATCGGGCGAGTTTCTGCTTTCAGATGCAATAGGAAATTCTCGAGTTCGTCAATCCATTCGCGAGATATGGAAGTTTGAAGTTAAGGAATGGTTGAGAAACCATCAAAATTTTCGCTGGTGTGATACTCGAAACCAATAACTGGAATGGCAAAGGGGAAAAGTACACTCACCATTGTAATCGGGCTAGCTTCTGCTTTCCGATGCAATAGGAAATTCTCGAGTTCGGCAATCCGTTCGCGAGATACGGGAGTGTGAAGTTAAGGAATGGTTGAGAAACCATCAAAATTTTCGCAAGTCTGATACTCGAAACCAATAACTACAAAGGCATAGGGGAAAAATGCACATACCTTTGTAATCGGGCGAGTTTCTGCTTTCAGATGCAATAGGCAATTCTCGAGTTCGTCAATCCGTTCGCGAGATATGGAAGCTTGAAGTTAAGGAATGGTTGCGAAACCATCAAAATTTTCGCTGGTGTGATACTCGAAACCAATAACTGGAATGGCAAAGGGGAAAAGTACACTCACCATTGTAATCGGGCGAGCTTCTGCTTTCCGATGCAATAGGAAATTCTCGAGTTCGTCAATCCGTTCGCGAGATATGGAAGTTTGAAGTTAAGGAATGGTTGAGAAACCATCAAAATTTTCGCTGGTGTGATACTCGAAACCAATAACTGGAATGGCCAAGGGGAAAAGTACACTCACCATTGTAATCGGGCGGGCTTCTGCTTTCAGATGCAATAGGAAATTCTCGAGTTCGTCAATCCATTCGCGAGATATGGAAGTTTGAAGTTAAGGAATGGTTGAGAAACCATAAAAATTTTCGCAAGTCTGATACTCGAAACCAATAACTACAATGTCCTAGGGGAAAAATGCACATACCTTTGTAATCGGGCGAGTTTCTGCTTTCAGATGCAATAGGAAATTCTCGAGTTCGTCAATCCATTCGCGAGATAGGAAGTTTGAAGTTAAGGAATGGTTGAGAAACCATCAAAATTTTCGCTGGTGTGATACTCGAAACCAATAACTGGAATGGCCTAGGGGAATAGTACACACACCATTGTAATCGGGCGAGTTTCTGCTTTCAGATGCAATAGGAAATTCTCGAGTTCGTCAATCCGTTCGCGAGATATGGAAGTTTGAAGATAAGGAATGGTTGAGAAACCATCAAAATTTTCGCTGGTGTGATACTCGAAACCAATAACTGGAATGGCCAAGGGGAAAAGTACACTCACCTTTGTAATCGGGCGAGCTTCTGCTTTCCGATGCAATAGGAAATTCTCGAGTTCGGCAATCCGTTCGCGAGATACGGGAGTGTGAAGTTAAGGAATGGTTGAGAAATCATCAAAATTTTCGCAAGTTTGATACTCGAAACCAGTAACTGGAATGGCCTAGGGGAAAAGTACACACACCGTTGTAATCGGGCGAGTTTCTGCTTTCAGATGCAATAGGAAATTCTCGAGTTCGTCAATCCATTCGCGAGATATGGAAGTTTGAAGTTAAGGAATGGTTGAGAAACCATCAAAATTTTCGCTGGTGTGTTACTCGAAACCAATAACTGGAATGGCAAAGGGGAAAAGTACACTCGCCATTGTAATCGGGCTAGCTTCTGCTTTCCGATGCAATAGGAAATTCTCGAGTTCGGCAATCCGTTCGCGAGATACGGGAGTGTGAAGTTAAGGAATGGTTGAGAAACCATCAAAATTTTCGCAAGTCTGATACTCGAAACCAATAACTACAAAGGCATAGGGGAAAAATGCACATACCTTTGTAATCGGGCGAGTTTCTGCTTTCAGATGCAATAGGAAATTCTCGAGTTCGTCAATCCGTTCGCGAGATATGGGAGCTTGAAGTTAAGGAATGGTTGCGAAACCATCAAAATTTTCGCTGGTGTGATACTCGAAACCAATAACTGGAATGGCAAAGGGGAAAAGTACACTCACCATTGTAATCGGGCGAGCTTCTGCTTTCCGATGCAATAGGAAAATCTCGAGTTCGTCAATCCGTTCGCGAGATATGGAAGTTTGAAGTTAAGGAATGGTTGAGAAACCATCAAAATTTTCGCTGGTGTGATACTCGAAACCAATAACTGGAATGGCCAAGGGGAAAAGTACACTCGCCATTGTAATCGGGCGAGCTTCTGCTTTCCGATGCAATAGGAAATTCTCGAGTTCGGTAATCCGTTCGCGAGATACGGGAGTGTGAAGTTAAGGAATGGTTGAGAAACCATCAAAATTTTCGCAAGTCTGATACTCGAAAACAATAACTGGAATGGCCTAGGGGAAAAGTACACACACCATTGTAATCGGGCGAGTTTCCACTTTCAGATGCAACAGGAATTTCTCGAGTTCGTCAATCCGTTCGCAAGATTAGGGAGTTTGAAGTTAAGGAATGGTTGAGAAACCATCAAAATTTTCGCTAGTCTGATACTCGAAACCAATAACTACAAAGGCCTAGGGGAAAAATACACATACCGTTGTAATCGGGCGAGTTTCTGCTTTCAGATGCAATAGGAAATTCTCGAGTTCGTCAATCCGTCCGCGAGATATGGGAGCTTGAAGTTAAGTAATAGTTGAGAAACCATCAAAATTTTCGCAAGTCTGATTCTCGAAACCAATAGCTACAATGGCCTAGGGCAAAAATACACATACCGTTGTAATCGGGCGAGTTTCTGCTTTCAGATGCAATAGGAAATTCTCGAGTTCGTCAATCCGTTCGCGAGATATGGAAGTTTGAATTTAAGGAATGGTTGAGAAACCATCAAAATTTTCGCTGGTGTGATACTCGAAACCAATAACTGGAATGGCCAAGGGGAAAAGTACACTCACCATTGTAATCGGGCGAGCTTCTGATTTCCGATGCAATAGGAAATTCTCGAGTTCGTCAATCCGTTCGCGAGATATGGGAGCTTGAAGTTAAGGAATGGTTGCGAAACCATCAAAATTTTCGCTGGTGTGATACTCGAAACCAATAACTGGAATGGCAAAGGGGAAAAGTACACTCGCCATTGTAATCGGGCTAGCTTCTGCTTTCCGATGCAATAGGAAATTCTCGAGTTCGGCAATCCGTTCGCGAGATACGGGAGTGTGAAGTTAAGGAATGGTTGAGAAACCATCAAAATTTTCGCAAGTCTGATACTCGAAACCAATAACTACAAAGGCATAGGGGAAAAATGCACATACCTTTGTAATCGGGCGAGTTTCTGCTTTCAGATGCAATAGGAAATTCTCGAGTTCGTCAATCGTTCGCGAGATATGGGAGCTTGAAGTTAAGGAATGGTTGCGAAACCATCAAAATTTTCGCTGGTGTGATACTCGAAACCAATAACTGGAATGGCAAAGGGGAAAAGTACACTCACCATTGTAATCGGGCTAGCTTCTGCTTTCCGATGCAATAGAAATTCTCGAGTTCGGCAATCCGTTCGCGAGATACGGGAGTGTGAAGTTAAGGAATGGTTGAGAAACCATCAAAATTTTCGCAAGTCTGATACTCGAAACCAATAACTACAAAGGCATAGGGGAAAATGCACATACCTTTGTAATCGGGCGAGTTTCTGCTTTCAGATGCAATAGGAAATTCTCGAGTTCGTCAATCCGTTCGCGAGATATGGAAGTTTGAAGATAAGGAATGGTTGAGAAACCATCAAAATTTTCGCTGGTGTGATACTCGAAACCAATAACTGGAATGGCCAAGGGGAAAAGTACACTCACCTTTGTAATCGGGCGAGCTTCTGCTTTCCGATGCAATAGGAAATTCTCGAGTTCGGCAATCCGTTCGCGAGATACGGGAGTGTGAAGTTAAGAATGGTTGAGAAATCATCAAAATTTTCGCAAGTTTGATACTCGAAACCAGTAACTGGAATGGCCTAGGGGAAAAGTACACACACCGTTGTAATCGGGCGAGTTTCTGCTTTCAGATGCAATAGGAAATCTCGAGTTCGTCAATCCATTCGCGAGATATGGAAGTTTGAAGTTAAGGAATGGTTGAGAAACCATCAAATTTTCGCTGGTGTGTTACTCGAAACCAATAACTGAATGGCAAAGGGAAAAGTACACTCGCCATTGTAATCGGGCTAGCTTCTGCTTTCCGATGCAATAGGAAATTCTCGAGTTCGGCAATCGTTCGCGGAGATACGGGAGTGTGAAGTTAAGGATGGTTGAGAAACCATCAAAATTTTCGCAAGTCTGATACTCGAAACCAATAACTACAAAGGCAATAGGGAAAAATGCACATACCTTTGTAATCGGGCGAGTTTCTGCTTTCAGATGCAATAGGAAATTCTCGAGTTCGTCAATCCGTTCGCGAGATATGGGAGCTTGAAGTTAAGGAATGGTTGCGAAACCATCAAAATTTCGCTGGTGTGATACTCGAAACCAATAACTGGAATGGCAAAGGGAAAAGTACACTCACCATTGTAATCGGGCGAGCTTCTGCTTTCCGATGCAATAGGAAAATCTCGAGTTCGTCAATCCGTTCGCGAGATATGGAAGTTTGAAGTTAAGGAATGGTTGAGAAACCATCAAAATTTTCGCTGGTGTGATACTCGAAACCAATAACTGGAATGGCCAAGGGGAAAAGTACACTCGCCATTGTAATCGGGCGAGCTTCTGCTTCCGATGCAATAGGAAATTCTCGAGTTCGGTAATCCGTTCGCGAGATACGGGAGTGTGAAGTTAAGGAATGGTTGAGAAACCATCAAAATTTTCGCAAGTCTGATACTCGAAAACAATAACTGGAATGGCCTAGGGGAAAAGTACACACACCATTGTAATCGGGCGAGTTTCCACTTTCAGATGCAACAGGAATTTCTCGAGTTCGTCAATCCGTTCGCAAGATTAGGGAGTTTGAAGTTAAGGAATGGTTGAGAAACCATCAAAATTTTCGCTAGTCTGATACTCGAAACCAATAACTACAAAGGCCTAGGGGAAAAATACACATACCGTTGTAATCGGGCGAGTTTCTGCTTTCAGATGCAATAGGAAATTCTCGAGTTCGTCAATCCGTCCGCGAGATATGGGAGCTTGAAGTTAAGTAATAGTTGAGAAACCATCAAAATTTTCGCAAGTCTGATTCTCGAAACCAATAGCTACAATGGCCTAGGGCAAAAATACACATACCGTTGTAATCGGGCGAGTTTCTGCTTTCAGATGCAATAGGAAATTCTCGAGTCGTCAATCCGTTCGCGAGATATGAAGTTTGAATCTTAAGGAATGGTTGAGAAACCATCAAAATTTTCGCTGGTGTGATACTCGAAACCAATAACTGGAATGGCCAAGGGGAAAAGTACACTCACCATTGTAATCGGGCGAGCTTCTGATTTCCGATGCAATAGGAAATTCTCGAGTTCGTCAATCCGTTCGCGAGATATGGGAGCTTGAAGTTAAGGAATGGTTGCGAACCATCAAAATTTTCGCTGGTGTGATACTCGAAACCAATAACTGGAATGGCCAAGGGAAAAGTACACTCACCATTGTAATCGGGCGAGCTTCTGCTTTCCGATGCAATAGGAAATTCTCGAGTTCGGCAATCCGTTCGCGAGATACGGGAGTGTGAAGTTAAGGAATGGTTGAGAAACCATCAAAAGTTTCGCAAGTCTGATACTCGAAATCACTAACTACAAAGGCATAGGGGAAAAGTACACACACCATTGTAATCGGGCGAGTTTCTGCTTTCAGATGCAATAGGAAATTCTCGAGTTCGTCAATCCATTCGAGAGATATGGAAGTTTGAAGTTAAGGAATGTTTGAGAAACCATCAAAATTTTCGCTGGTGTGATACTCGAAACCAATAACTGGAATGGCAAAGGGGAAAAGTACACTCACCATTGTAATCGGGCGAGCTTCTGCTTTCCGGAGCAATAGGAAATTCTCGAGTTCGGCAATCCGTTCGCGAGATACGGGAGTGTGAAGTTAAGGAATGGTTGCGAAACCATCTAAATTTTCGCAAGTCTGATACTCGAAACCAATAACTACAATGGCCTAGGGCAAAAATACACATACCGTTGAAATCGGGCGAGTTTCTGCTTTCAGATGCAATAGAAATTCTTGAGTTCGTCAATCCGTTCGCGAGATATGGAAGTTTGAAGTTAAGGAATGGTTGAGAAACCATCAAAATTTTCGCAAGTCTGATACTCGAAACCAATAACTACAAAGGCATAGGGGAAAAATGCACATACCTTTGTAATCGGGCGAGTTTCTGCTTTCAGATGCAATAGGAAATTCTCGAGTTCGTCAATCCATTCGCGAGATATGGAAGTTTGAAGTTAAGGAATGGTTGAGAAACCATCAAAATTTTCGCTGGTGTGATACTCGAAACCAATAACTGGAATGGCCAAGGGGAAAAGTACACTCGCCATTGTAATCGGGCGAGCTTCTGCTTTCCGATGCAATAGGAAATTCTCGAGTTCGGCAATCCGTTCGCGAGATACGGGAGTGTGAAGTTAAGGAATGGTTGAGAAACCATCAAAATTTTCGCAAGTCTGATACTCGAAAACATAACTGGAATGGCCTAGGGGAAAAGTACACACACCATTGTAATCGGGCGAGTTTCCACTTTCAGATGCAACAGGAACTTCTCGAGTTCGTCAATCCGTTCGCAAGATTAGGGAGTTTGAAGTTAAGGAATGGTTGAGAAACCATCAAAATTTTCGCTAGTCTGATACTCGAAACCAATAACTACAAAGGCCTAGGGGAAAAATACACATACCGTTGTAATCGGGCGAGTTCTGCTTTCAGATGCAATAGGAAATTCTCGAGTTCGTCAATCCGTCCGCGAGATATGGGAGCTTGAATTTAAGTAATGGTTGAGAAACCATCAAAATTTTCGCAAGTCTGATACTCGAAACCGATAGCTACAATGGCCTAGGGCAAAAATACACATACCGTTGTAATCGGCGAGTTTCTGCTTTCAGATGAAATAGGAAATTCTCGAGTTCGTCAATCCGTTCGCGAGATATGGAAGTTTGAATTTAAGGAATGGTTGAGAAACCATCAAAATTTTCGCTGGTGTGATACTCGAAACCAATAACTGGAATGGCCAAGGGGAAAAGTACACTCACCATTGTAATCGGGCGAGCTTCTGCTTTCCGATGCAATAGGAAATTCTCGAGTTCGTCAATCCGTTCGCGAGATATGGGAGCTTGAAGTTAAGGAATGGTTGCGAAACCATCAAAATTTTCGCAAGTCTGATACTCGAAACAAATAACTACAATGGCCTAGGGCAAAAATACACATACCGTTGAAATCGGGCGAGTTTCTGCTTTCAGATGCAATAGGAAATTCTTGAGTTCGTCAATCCGTTCGCGAGATATGGAAGTTTGAAGTTAAGGAATGGTTGAGAAACCATCAACATTTTCGCAAGTCTGATACTCGAAACCAATAACTACAAAGGCATAGGGGAAAAATGCACATACCTTTGTAATCGGGCGAGTTTCTGCTTTCAGATGCAATAGGAAATTCCCGAGTTCGTCAATCCATTCGCGAGATATGGAAGTTTGAAGTTAAGGAATGGTTGAGAAACCATCAAAATTTTCGCTGGTGTGATACTCGAAACCAATAACTGGAATGGCAAAGGGGAAAAGTACACACACCATTGTAATCGGGCGAGCTTCTGCTTTCCGATGCAATAGGAAATTCTCGAGTTCGTCAATCCATTCGCGAGATATGGAAGTTTGAAGTTAAGGAATGGTTGAGAAACCATCAAAATTTTCGCTGGTGTGATACTCGAAACCAATAACTGGAACGGCAAAGGGGAAAAGTACACTCACCATTGTAATCGGGCGAGCTTCTGCTTTCCGATGCAATAGGAAATTCTCGAGTTCGGCAATCCGTTCGCGAGATACGGGAGTGTGAAGTTAAGGAATGGTTGAGAAACCATCAAAATTTTCGCAAGTCTGATACTCGAAACCAATAACTACAAAGGCATAGGGGAAAAATGCACATACCTTTGTAATCGGGCGAGTTTCTGCTTTCAGATGCAATAGGAAATTCTCGAGTTCGTCAATCCGTTCGCGAGATATGGGAGCTTGAAGTTAAGGAATGGTTGCGAAACCATCAAAATTTTCGCAAGTCTGATACTCGAAACCAATAACTACAATGGCCTAGGGCAAAAATACACATACCGTTGAAATCGGGCGAGTTTCTGCTTTCAGATGCAATAGGAAATTCTCGAGTTCGTCAATCCGTTCGCGAGATATGGAAGTTTGAAGTTAAGGAATGGTTGAGAAACCATCAAAATTTTCGCTGGTGTGATACTCGAAACCAATAACTGGAATGGCCAAGGGGAAAAGTACACTCACCATTGTAATCGGGCGAGCTTCTGCTTTCCGATGCAATAGGAAATTCTCGAGTTCGGCAATCGGTTCGCGAGATACGGGAGTGTGAAGTTAAGGAATGGTTGAGAAACCATCAAAATTTTCGCAAGTCTGATACTCGAAACCAATAACTGGAATGGCCTAGGGGAAAAGTACACACACCATTGTAATCGGGCGAGTTTCCACTTTCAGATGCAACAGGAAATTCTCGAGTTCGTCAATCCGTCCGCGAGATATGGGAGCTAGAAGTTAAGTAATGGTTGAGAAACCATCAAAATTTTCGCAAGTCTGATACTCGAAACCAATAGCTACAATGGCCTAGGGCAAAAATACACATACCGTTGTAATCGGGCGAGTTTCTGCTTTCAGATGCAATAGGAAATTCTCGAGTTCGTCAATCCGTTCGCGAGATATGGAAGTTTGAATTTAAGGAATGGTTGAGAAACCATCAAAATTTTCGCTGGTGTGATACTCGAAACAAATAACTGGAATGGCCAAGGGGAAAAGTACACTCACCATTGTAATCGGGCGAGCTTCTGCTTTCCGATGCAATAGGAAATTCTCGAGTTCGTCAATCCGTTCGCGAGATATGGAAGTTTGAAGTTAAGGAATGGTTGAGAAACCATCAAAATTTTCTCTGGTGTGATACTCGAAACCAATAACTGGAATGGCTAAGGGGAAAAGTACACTCACCATTGTAATCGGGCGAGCTTCTGCTTTCCGATGCAATAGGAAATTCTCGAGTTCGGCAATCCGTTCGCGAGATACGGGAGTGTGAAGTTAAGGAATGGTTGAGTAACCATCAAAATTTTCGCAAGTCTGATACTCGAAACCAATAACTACAAAGGCATAGGGGAAAAATGCACATACCTTTGTAATCGGGCGAGTTTCCACTTTCAGATGCAACACGAATTTCTCGAGTTCGTCATTCCGTTCGCGAGATATGGGAGTTTGAAGTTAAGGAATGCTTGAGAAACCATCAAAATTTTCGCAATTCTGATACTCGAAACCAATAACTACTATGGCCTAGGGCAAAAATGCTCATACCTTTGTAATCAGGCGAGTTTCCACTTTCAGATGCAACAGGAATTCCTCGAGTTCGTCATTCCGTTCGCGAGATATGGGAGTTTGAATTTAAGGAATGGTAGGGAAACCTTCAAAATTTTCGCTGGTCTGATACTCGAAACCAATAACTGGAATGGCCTAGGTCAAAAATACACGTACCGTTGTAATCGGGCGTGTTTCTGCTTTCAGATGCAATAGGAAATTCTCCAGTTCGTCATTCCGTTCGCGAGATATGGGAGTTTGAAATTAAGGAATGGTAGGGAAACCTTCAAAATTTTCGCTGGTCTGATACTCGAAACCAATAACTGGAATGGCCTAGGTCAAAAATACACGTACCGTTGTAATCGGGCGTGTTTCTGCTTTCAGATGCAATAGGAAATTCTCCAGTTCGTCAATCCGTTCGCGAGATATGGTAGTTTGAAGTTAATGAATGGTTGAGAAACCATCCAAATTTTCGCAAGTCTGATACTCGAAACCAATACCTGGTATGGCCCAGGGGAAAAGTACACACACCATTGTAATCGTGCGAGTTTCTACTTTCAGATGCAACAGGAATTTCTCGAGTTCGTCATTCAGTTCGCGAGATTTGGGAGTTTGAAGTTAAGGAATGGTTGAGAAACCATCAAAATCTTCGCAAGTCTGATACTCGAAACCAATAACTACAATGGCCTAGGGCAAAAATACACATACCGTTGTAATCGGTTGAGTTTCTGCTTTCAGATGAAATAGGAAATTCTCGAGTTCGTCAATCCGTTCGCGAGATATGGAAGTTTGAAGTTAAGGAATGGTTGAGAAACCATCAAAATTTTCGCTGGTGTGATACTCGAAACCAATAACTGGAATGGCCAAGGGGAAAAGTACAATCACCATTGTAATCGGGCGAGCTTCTGGTTTCCGATGCAATAGGAAATTCTCGAGTTCGGCAATCCGTTCGCGAGATACGGGAGTGTGAAGTTAAGGAATGGTTGAGAAACCATCAAAATTTTCGCAAGTTTGATACTCGAAACCAATAACTGGAATGGCCTAGGGGAAAAGTAAACACACCATTGTAATCGGGCGAGTTTCTGCTTTCAGATGGAATAGGAAATTCTCGAGTTCGTCAATCCGTTCGCGAGATATGGAAGTTTGAAGTTAAGGAATGGTTGAGAAACCATCAAAATTTTCGCTGGTGTGATACTCGAAACCAATAACTGGAATGGCAAAGGGGAAAAGTACACTCACCATTGTAAACGGGGCGAGCTTCTGCTTTCCGATGCAATAGGAAATTCTCGAGTTCGGCAATCCGTTCGCGAGATACGGGAGTGTGAAGTTAAGGAATGGTTGAGAAACCATCAAAATTTTCGCAAGTCTGATACTCGAAACCAATAACTACAAAGGCATAGGGGGAAAATGCACATACCTTTGTAATCGGGCGAGTTTCCACTTTCAGATGCAACAGGAATTTCTCGAGTTCGTCATTCCGTTCGCGAGATATGGGAGTTTGAAGTTAAGGAATGCTTGAGAAACCATTAAATTTTCGCAAGTCTGATACCCGAAACCAATAACTACTATGGCCTAGGGCAAAAATGCACAAAACTTTGTAATCGGGCGAGTTTCCACTTTCAGATGCAACACGAATTTCTCGAGTTCGTCATTCCGTTCGCGAGATATGGGAGTTTGTAGTTAAGGAATGCTTGAGAAACCATCAAAATTTTCGCAAATCTGATACTCGAAACCAATAACTACTATGGCCTAGGGCAAAAATGCTCATACATTTGTAATCGGGCGAGTTTCCACTTTCAGATGCAACAGGAATTCCTCGAGTTCGTCATTCCGTTCGCGAGATATGGAAGTTTGAATTTAAGGAATGGTAGGGAAACCTTCAAAATTTTCGCTGGTCTGATACTCGAAACCAATAACTGGAATGGCCTAGGTCAAAAATACACGTACCGTTGTAATCGGGCGTGTTTCTGCTTTCAGATGCAATAGGAAATTCTCCAGTTCGTCAATCCGTTCGCGAGATATGGTAGTTTGAAGTTAAGGAATGGTTGAGAAACCATCCAAATTTTCGCAAGTCTGATACTCGAAACCAATACCTGGTATGGCCTAGGGGAAAAGTACACTCACCATTGTAATCGGGCGAGCTTCTGCTTTCCGATGCAATAGGAAATTCTCGAGTTCGTCAATCCGTTCGCGAGATATGGAAGTTTGAAGTTAAGGAATGGTTGAGAAACCATCAAAATATTCGCTGATGTGATACTCGAAACCAATACCTGGAATGGCCAAGGGGAAAAGTACACTCACAGTTGTAATCGGGCGAGCTTCTGCTTTCCGATGCAATAGGAAATTCTCGAGTTCGGCAATCCGTTCGCGAGATACGGGAGTGTGAAGTTAAGGAATGGTTGAGAAACCATCAAAATTTTCGCAAGTCTGATACTCGAAACCAATAACTGGAATGGCCTAGGGGAAAAGTACACACACCATTGTAATCGGGCGTGTTTCTACTTTCAGATTCAACAGGAATTTCTCGAGTTCGTCATTCCGTTCGCGAGATATGGGAGTTTGAAGTTAAGGAATGCTTGAGAAACCATCAAAATTTTCGCAAGTCTGATACCCGAAACCAATAACTACTATGGCCTAGGGCAAAAATGCACATAACTTTGTAATCGGGCGAGTTTCCACTTTCAGATGCAACACGAATTTCTCGAGTTCGTCATTCCGTTCGCGAGATATGGGGGTTTGAAGTTAAGGAATGCTTGAGAAACCATCAAAATTTTCGCAAATCTGATACTCGAAGCCAATAACTACTATGGCCTAGGGCAAAAATGCACATACCATCGAAATCGGGCGAGGTTCTGCTTTCAGATGCAATAGGAATTTCTCGACTTCGTCAATCCGTTCGCGAGATATGGGAGTTTGAAGTTAAGGAATGGTTGAGAAACCATCAAAATTTTCGCAAGTCTGATACTCGAAACCAATACCTGGTATGGCCTAGGGGAAAAGTACACACACCATTGTAATCGTGCGAGTTTCTACTTTCAGATGCAACAGGAATTTCTCGAGTTCGTCAATCCGTTCGCGAGATTAGGGAGTTTGAAGTTTAGGAACGGTAGGGAAACCTTCAAAATTTTCGCTGGTCTGATACTAGAAACCAATAACTGGATTGGCCTAGGGGAATAGTACACACACCATTGTATTCGGGCGAGTTTCTGCTTTCAGATGCAATAGGAATTTGTCGAGTTCGTCAATCCGTTCGCGAGATATGGGAGTTTGAAGTTAAGGAATGGTTGAGACACCATCAAAATTTTCGCAAGCCTGATACTCGAAACCAATAACTACAAAGGCCTAGGGGAAAAATACACATACCGTTGTAATCGGGCGAGTTCCTGCTTTCAGATGCAATAGGAAATTCTCGAGTTCGTCAATCCGTCCGCGAGATATGGGAGCTTGAAGTTAAGGAATGGTTGCGAAACCATCAAAATTTTCGCAAGTCTGATACTCGAAACCAATAACTACAATGGCCTAGGGGAAAAATGCACATACCTTTGTAATCGGGCGAGTTTCCACTTTCAGATGCAACAGGAATTTCTCGAGTTCGTCAATCCGTTCGCAAGATTAGGGAGTTTGAAGTTAAGGAATGGTTGAGAAACCATCAAAATTTTCGCTAGTCTGATACTCGAAACCAATAACTACAAAGGCCTAGGGGAAAAATACACATACCATTGTAATCGGGCGAGTTTCTGCTTTCAGATGCAATAGGAAATTCTCGAGTTCGTCAATCCGTCCGCGAGATATGGGAGCTTGAAGTTAAGGAATGGTTGAGAAACCATCAAAATTTTCGCAAGTCTGATACTCGAAACCAATAGCTACAATGGCCTAGGGCAAAAATACACATACCGTTGTAATCGGGCGAGTTTCTGCTTTCAGATGCAATAGGAAATTCTCGAGTTCGTCAATCCGTCCGCGAGATATGGGAGCTTGAAGTTAAGGAATGGTTGAGAAACCATCAAAATTTTCGCAAGTCTGATACTCGAAACCAATAGCTACAATGGCCTAGGGCAAAAATACACATACCGTTGTAATCGGGCGAGTTTCTGCTTTCAGATGCAATAGGAAATTCGCGAGTTCGTCAATCCGTTCGCGAGGTATGGAAGTTTGAAGTTAAGGAATGGTTGAGAAACCATCAGAATTTTCGCTGGTGTGATACTCGAAACCAATAACTGGAATGGCAAAGGGGAAAAGTACACTCACCATTGTAATCGGGCGAGCTTCTGCTTCCCGATGCAATAGGAAATTCTCGAGTTCGGCAATCCGTTCGCGAGATACGGGAGTGTGAAGTTAAGGAATGGTTGAGAAACCATCAAAATTTTCGCAAGTCTGATACTCGAAACCAATAACTACAATGGCATAGGGGAAAAATGCACATACCTTTGTAATCGGGCGAGTTTCCACTTTCAGATGCAACAGGAATTTCTCGAGTTCGTCATTCCGTTCGCGAGATATGGGAGTTTGAAGTTAAGGAATGCTTGAGAAACCATCAAAATTTTCGCAAGTCTGATACACGAAACCAATAACTACTATGGCCTAGGGCAAAAATGCACATAACTTTGTAATCGGGCGAGTTTCCACTTTCAGATGCAACAGGAATTCCTCGAGTTCGTCATTCCTTTCGCGAGATATGGGAGTTTGAATTTAAGGAATGGTAGGGAAACCTTCAAAATTTTCGCTGGTCTGATACTCGAAACCAATAACTGGAATGGCCTAGGTCAAAAATACACGTACAGTTGTAATCGGGAGTGTTTCTGCTTTCAGATGCAATAGGAAATTCTCCAGTTCGTCAATCCGTTCGCGAGATATGGTAGTTTGAAGTTAATGAATGGTTGAGAAACCATCCAAATTTTAGCAAGTCTGATACTCGACACCAATACCTGGTATGGCCTAGGGGAAAAGTACACACACCATTGTAATCGTGCGAGTTTCTACTTTCAGATGCAACAGGAATTTCTCGAGTTCGTCATTCAGTTCGCGAGATTTGGGAGTTTGCAGTTAAGGAATGGTTGAGAAACCATCAAAATCTTCGCAAGTCTGATACTCGAAACCAATAACTACAATGGCCTAGGGCAAAAATACACATACCGTTGTAATCGGGCGAGTTTCTGCTTTCAGATGCAATAGGAAATTCTCGAGTTCGTCAATCCGTTCGCGAGATATGGAAGTTTGAAGTTAAGGAATAGTTGAGAAACCATCAAAATTTTCGCTGGTGTGATACTCGAAACCAATAACTGGAATGGCAAAGGGGAAAAGTACACTCACCATTGTAATCGGGCGAGCTTCTGCTTTCCGATGCAATAGGAAATTCTCGAGTTCGGCAATCCGTTCGCGAGATACGGGAGTGTGAAGTTAAGGAATGGTTGAGAAACCATCAAAATTTTCGCAAGTCTGATACTCGAAACCAATAACTACAAAGGCATAGGGGAAAAATGCCCATACCCTTGTAATCGGGCGAGTTTCCGCTATCAGATGCAACAGGAATTTCTCGAGTTCGTCATTCCGTTCGCGAGATATGGGAGTTTGAAGTTAAGGAATGCTTGAGAAACCATCAAAATTTTCGCAAGTCTGATACTCGAAACCAATAACTACAAAGGCATAGGGGAAAAATGCACATACCTTTGTAATCGGGCGAGTTTCCGCTTTCAGATGCAACAGGAATTTCTCGAGTTCGTCATTCCGTTCGCGAGATATGGGAGTTTGAAGTTAAGGAATGCTTGAGAAACCATCAAAATTTTCGCAAGTTTGATACTCGAAACCAATAACTGGAATGGCCTAGGGGAAAAGTACACTCACCATTGTAATCGGGCGAGCTTCTGCTTTCCGATGCAATAGGAAATTCTCGAGTTCGGCAATCCGTTCGCGAGATACGGGAGTGTGAAGTTAAGGAATGGTTGAGAAACCATCAAAATTTTCGCAAGTTTGATACTCGAAACCAATAACTGGAATAGCCTAGGGGAAAAGTACACACACCATTGTAATCGGGCGTGTTTCTACTTTCAGATACAACAGGAATTTCTCGAGTTCGTCAATCCGTTCGCGAGAAATGGGGGTTTGAAGTTAAGGAATGGTTGAGAAACCATCAAAATTTTCGCAAGTCTGATACTCGAAACCAATAACTACAATGGCCTAGGGGAAAAATGCACATACCTTTGTAATCGGGCGAGTTTCCACTTTCAGATGCAACAGGAATTTCTCGAGTTCGTCAATCCGTTCGCAAGATTAGGGAGTTTGAAGTTAAGGAATGGTTGAGAAACCATCAAAATTTTCGCTAGTCTGATACTCGAAACCAATAACTACAAAGGCCTAGGGGAAAAATACACATACCGTTGTAATCGGGCGAGTTTCTGCTTTCAGATGCAATAGGAAATTCTCGAGTTCGTCAATCCGTCCGCGAGATATGGGAGCTTGAAGTTAAGGAATGGTTGAGAAACCATCAAAATTTTCGCAAGTCTGATACTCGAAACCAATAGCTACAATGGCCTAGGGCAAAAATACACATACCGTTGTAATCGGGCGAGTTTCTGCTTTCAGATGCAATAGGAAATTCTCGAGTTCGTCAATCCGTCCGCGAGATATGGGAGCTTGAAGTTAAGGAATGGTTGAGAAACCATCAAAATTTTCGCAAGTTTGATACTCGAAACCAATAACTGGAATGGCCTAGGGGAAAAGTACACACACCATTGTAATCGGGCGAGTTTCTGCTTTCAGATGCAATAGGAAATTCTCGAGTTCGTCAATCCGTTCGCGAGATATGGAAGTTTGAAGTTAAGGAATGGTTGAGAAACCATCAAAATTTTCGCTGGTGTGATACTCGAAACCAATAACTGGAATGGCAAAGGGGAAAAGTACACTCACCATTGTAATCGGGCGAGCTTCAGCTTTCCGATGCAATAGGAAATTCTCGAGTTCGGCAATCCGTTCGCGAGATACGGGAGCGTGAAGTTAAGGAATGGTTGAGAAACCATCAAAATTTTCGCAAGTCTGATACTCGAAACCAATAGCTACAATGGCCTAGGACAAAAATACACATACCCTTGTAATCGGGCGAGTTTCTGCTTTCAGATGCAATAGGAAATTCTCGAGTTCGTCAATCCGTCCGCGAGATATGGGAGCTTGAATTTAAGGAATGGTTGAGAAACCATCAAAATTTTCGCTGGTCTGATACTCGAAACCAATAACTGGAATGGCCTAGGGGAAAAGTACACACACCATTGTAATGGGGCGAGCTTCTGCTTTCCGATGCAATAGGAATTTCTCGAGTTCGTCATTCCGTTCGCGAGATATGGGAGTTTGAATTTAAGGAATGGTAGGGAAACCTCCAAATTTTCGCTGGTCTGATACTCGAAACCAATAACTGGAATGGCCTAGGTCAAAAATACACGTACCGTTGTAATCGGGCGTGTTTCTGCCTTCAGATGCAATAGGAAATTCTCCAGTTCGTCAATACGTTCGCGAGATATGGTAGTTTGAAGCTAAGGAATGGTTGAGAAACCATCAAAATTTTCGCAAGTCTGATACTCGAAACCAATACCTGGTATGGCCTAGGGGAAAAGTACACACACCATTGTAATCGTGCGAGTTTCTACTTTCAGATGCAATAGGAAATTCTCAAGTTCGTCAATCCGTTGGAGAGATATGGAAGTTTGAAGTTAAGGAATGGTTGAGAAACCATCAAAATTTTCGCTGGTGTGATACTCGAAACCAATAACTGGAATGGCCTAGGGGAAAAGTACACACACCATTGTAATCGGGCGAGTTTCTGCTTTCAGATGCAATAGGAAATTCTCGAGTTCGTCAATCCGTTCGCGAGATATGGAAGTTTGAAGTTAAGGAATGGTTGAGAAACCATCAAAATTTTCGCTGGTGTGATACTCGAAACCAATAACTGGAATGGCAAAGGGGAAAAGTACACTCACCATTGTAATCGGGCGAGCTTCTGCTTTCCGATGCAATAGGAAATTCTCGAGTTCGGCAATCCGTTCGCGAGATACGGGAGCGTGAAGTTAAGGAATGGTTGAGAAACCATCAAAATTTTCGCAAGTCTGATACTCGAAACCAATAGCTACAATGGCCTAGGACAAAAATACACATACCCTTGTAATCGGGCGAGTTTCTGCTTTCAGATGCAATAGGAAATTCTCGAGTTCGTCAATCCGTCCGCGAGATATGGGAGCTTGAATTTAAGGAATGGTTGAGAAACCATCAAAATTTTCGCTGGTCTGATACTCGAAACCAATAACTGGAATGGCCTAGGGGAAAAGTACACACACCATTGTAATGGGGCGAGCTTCTGCTTTCCGATGCAATAGGAATTTCTCGAGTTCGTCATTCCGTTCGCGAGATATGGGAGTTTGAATTTAAGGAATGGTAGGGAAACCTCCAAATTTTCGCTGGTCTGATACTCGAAACCCATAACTGGAATGGCCTAGGTCAAAAATACACGTACCGTTGTAATCGGGCGTGTTTCTGCTTTCAGATGCAATAGGAAATTCTCCAGTTCGTCAATACGTTCGCGAGATACGGGAGTGTGAAGTTAAGGAATGTTTGAGAAACCATCAAAATTTTCGCAAGTCCGATACTCGAAACCAATAACTACAAAGGCATAGGGGAAAAGTGCACATACCTTCGAAATCGGGCGAGATTCCACATTCAGATGCAACAGGAATTTCTCGAGTTCGTCATTCAGTTCGCGAGATATGGGGGTTTGAAGTTAAGGAATGGTTGAGAAACCATCAAAATTTTCGCAAGTCTGATACTCGAAACCAATAACTACAAAGGCATAGGGGAAAAGTGCACATACCTTCGAAATCGGGCGAGATTCCACATTCAGATGCAACAGGAATTTCTCGAGTTCGTCTATCCGTTCGCGAGATATGAGAGTTTGAAGTTAAGGAATGGTTGAGAAACCATCAAAATTTTCGCTGGTCTGATACTCGAAACCAATAACTGGAATGGCCTAGGGGAAAAGTACACACTCCATTGTAATGGGGCGAGTTTCTACTTTCAGATGCAACAGGAATTTCTCGAGTTCGTCAATCCGTTCGCGAGATATGGGAGTTTGAAGTTAAGGAATGGTTCAGAAACCATCAAAATTTTCGCTAGTCTGATACTCGAAACAAATAACTACAAAGGCCTACGGGAAAAATACACGTACCTTTGTAATCGGGCGAGATTCCACATTCAGATGCAACAGGAATTTCTCGAGTTCGTCTATCCGTTCGCGAGATATGAGAGTTTGAAGTTAAGGAATGGTTGAGAAACCATCAAAATTTTCGCTGGTCTGATACTCGAAACCAATAACTGGAATGGCCTAGGGGAAAAGTACACACTCCATTGTAATGGGGCGAGTTTCTACTTTCAGATGCAACAGGAATTTCTCGAGTTCGTCAATCCGTTCGCGAGATATGGGAGTTTGAAGTTAAGGAATGGTTGAGAAACCATCAAAATTTTCGCAGGTCTGATACCCGAAACCAATAACTACAAAGGCCTAGGGGAAAACACACATATCCTTGTAATCGGGCGAGTTTCTTGTTTCAGATGCAACAGGAATTTCTCGAGTTCGTCATTCCGTTCGCGAGATATGGGAGTTTGAAGTTAAGGAATGATTGAGAAACCATCAAAATTTTCGCAAGTCTGATACTCGAAACCAATAACTGGTATAGCCTAGGGGAAAAGTAACCACACCATTGTAATCGTGCGAGTTTCTACTTTCAGATGCAACAGGAATTTCTCGAGTTCGTCATTCAGTTCGCGAGATATGGGGATTTGAAGTTAAGGAATGGTTGAGAAACCATCAAAATTTCCGCAAGTCTGATACTCGAAACCAATAACTACAACGCCCTAGGGGAAAAATACACATGCCGTTGTAATCGGGCGAGTTTCTACTTTCAGATGCAACAGGAATTTCTCGATTTCGTCAATCCGTGCGGGAGATATGGGAGTTTGAAGTTGAGGAATGGTTGAGAAACCATCAAAATTTTCCCAAGTCTGATACTCGAAACCAATAACCACAAAGGCCTAGGGGAAAAATTCACATACCGTTGTAATCGGGCGAGTTTCTACTTTCACATGCAACAGGAATTTCTCGATTTCGTCAATGCGTTCGCGAAATATGGGAGTTTGAAGTTAAGGAATGGTTGAGAAACCATCAAAATTTTCGCGGGTCTGATACTCGAAACCAATAACTACAAAGTCCTAGGGGAAAAATACACACACCGTTGTAATCGGGCGAGTTTCTACTTTCAGATGCAACAGGAATTGATCGAGTTCGTCAACCCGTACGCGAGATATGGGAGTTTGAAGTTAAGGAATGGTTGAGAAACCATCAAAATTTTCGCAGGTCTGATACTCGAAACCAATAACTACAATGGCGTAGGGGAAAAATACACATGCCGTTGTAATCGGGCGAGTTTCTACTTTCAGATGCAACAGGAATTTCTCCAGTTCGTCAATCCGTTCGCGAGAAATGGGAGTTTGAAGTTATGTATTGGTTGAGAAACCATCAAAATTTTCGCAGGTCTGATACTCGAAACCAATAATAGACATTGGCCTAGGGGAAAAATACACATACCGTTGTAATCGGGCGAGCTTCTACTTTCAGATGCAACAGGAATTTCTCGATTTCGTCTATCCGTTCGCGAGATATGGGAGTTTGAAGTTAAGGAATGGTTGAGAAACCATCAAAATTTTCGCAGGTCTGATACCCGAAACCAATAACTACAAAGGCCTAGGGGAAAACACACATATCCTTGTAATCGGGCGAGTTTCTTCTTTCAGATGCAACAGGAATTTCTCGAGTTCGTCATTCTGTTCGCGAGATATGGGAGTTTGAAGTTAAGGAATGGTTGAGAAATCATCAAAATTTTCGCATGCCTGATACTCGAATCCAACAACAACTATGGCCGAGGGCAAAAATACACATTCCGTTGTAATCGGACGAGTTGCTGCTTACAGATGCAATAGGAAATTCTCGAGTTCGTCAATCCGTTCGCGAGATATGGAAGTTTGAAGTTAAGGAATGATTGAGAAACCATCAAAATTTTCGCATGTCTGATACCCGAAACCAATACCTACAAAGGCCTAGGGGAAAAACACACATATCCTTGTAATCGGGCGAGTTTCTACTTTCAGATGCAACAGGAATTTCTCGAGTTCGTCATTCCGTTCGCGAGATATGGGAGTTTGAAGTTAAGGAATGGTTGAGAAACCCTCAAAATTTTCGCAAGTCTTATACTCGCAACCAATAACTAAAGAGGCCTACGGGAAAAATGCACATACCTTTGTAATCGGGCGAGTTTCCACTTTCAGATGCAACAGGAATTTCTCGAGTTCGTCAATCCGTTCGCGAGATATGGGAGTTTGAAGTTAAGGAATGGTTGAGAAACCATCAAAATTTTCGCAAGTCTGATACTCGAAACCAATAACTGCAAAGGCCTAGGGGAAAAATGCGCATACCTTTGTAATCGGGCGAGTTTCCACTTTCAGATGCAACAGGAATTTCTCGAGTTCGTCATTCTGTTCGCGAGACATGGGAGTTTGAAGTTAAGGAATGGTTGAGAAACCATCAAAATTTTCGCAATTCTGACGCTAGAAACCAATAACTACAATGGCCTAGGGGAAAAGTACACACACCGTTGTAATCGTGCGTGTTTCTACTTTCAGATGCAACAGGAATTTCTCGAGTTCGTCAATCCGTTCACGAGATATGGGAGTTTGAAATTAAGGAATGGTTGAGAAACCATCGAAATTTTCGCAAGTCTGATACTCGAAACCAATAACTACAAAGGCCAAGGGGAAAAATACACATACCGTTGTAATCGGGCGAGTTTCTGCTATCAGATGCAACAGGAATTCCTCGAGTTCGTCAATCCGTTCGCGAGAAATGGGAATTGGAAGTTAAGGAATGGTTGAGAAACCATCAAAATTTTCGCAAGTCTGATACTCGAAACCAATAACTACAACGCCCTAGGGGAAAAATACACATGCCGTTGTAATCGGGCGAGTTTCTACTTTCAGATGCAACAGGAATTTCTCGATTTCGTCAATCCGTTCGCAGGAAATGGGAGTTTGAAATTAAGGAATGGTTGAGGAACCATCAAAATTTTCGCAAGTCTGATACTCGAAATCAATAACCGGAATGGCCTAGGGGAAAAGTACACACACCGTTGTAATCGGGCGAGTTTCTACTTTCAGATGCAACAGGAATTAATCGAGTTCGTCAACCCGTACGCGAGATATGGGAGTTTGAAGTTAAGGAATGGTTGAGAAACCATCAAAATTTTCGCGGGTCTGATACTCGAAAACAATAACTACAAAGTCCTAGGGGAAAAATACACACACCGTTGTAATCGGGCGAGTTTCTACTTTCAGATGCAACAGGAATTGATCGAGTTCGTCAACCCGTACGCGAGATATGGGAGTTTGAAGTTAAGGAATGGTTGAGAAACCATCAAAATTTTCGCAGGTCTGATACTCGAAACCAATAACTACAATGGCGTAGGGGAAAAATACACATGCCGTTGTAATCGGGCGAGTTTCTACTTTCAGATGCAACAGGAATTTCTCCAGTTCGTCAATCCGTTCGCGAGAAATGGGAGTTTGAAGTTATGGATTGGTTGAGAAACCATCAAAATTTTCGCAGGTCTGATACTCGAAACCAATAACTACATTGGCCTAGGGGAAAAATACACATACCGTTGTAATCGGGCGAGCTTCTACTTTCAGATGCAACAGGAATTTCTCGATTTCGTCTATCCGTTCGCGAGATATGGGAGTTTGAAGTTAAGGAATGGTTGAGAAACCATCAAAATTTTCGCAGGTCTGATACCCGAAACCAATAACTACAAAGGCCTAGGGGAAAACACACATATCCTTGTAATCGGTCGAGTTTCTTCTTTCAGATGCAACAGGAATTTCTCGAGTTCGTCATTCTGTTCGCGAGATATGGGAGTTTGAAGTTAAGGAATGGTTGAGAAATCATCAAAATTTTCGCATGCCTGATACTCGAATCCAACAACAACTATGGCCGAGGGCAAAAATACACATTCCGTTGTAATCGGACGAGTTGCTGCTTACAGATGCAATAGGAAATTCTCGAGTTCGTCAATCCGTTCGCGAGATATGGAAGTTTGAAGTTAAGGAATGATTGAGAAACCATCAAAATTTTCGCAAGTCTGATACCCGAAGCCAATACCTACAAAGGCCTAGGGGAAAAACACACATATCCTTGTAATCGGGCGAGTTTCTACTTTCAGATGCAACAGGAATTTCTCGAGTTCGTCATTCCGTTCGCGAGATACGGGAGTTTGAAATTAAGGAATGTTTGAGAAACCATCAAAATTTTCGCAATTCTGACGTTAGAAACCAATAACTACAATGGCCTAGGGGAAAAGTGCACATACCTTTGTAATCGGGCGAGTTTCCACTTTCAGATGCAACAGGAATTTCTCGAGTTCGACAATCCGTTCGTGAGACATGGGTGTTTGAAGTTAAGAAATGGTTGAGAAACCTTCAAAATTTTCGCAATTCTGATACTCGAAACCAATAACTGGAACGGCCAAGGGGAAAAACACACATATCTTTGTAATCGGGCGAGTTTCTACTTTCAGATGCAATAGGAATTTCTCGAGTTCGTCATTCCGTTCGCGAGATATGGGAGTTTGAAGTTAAGGAATGGTTGAGAAACCATCAAAATCTTCGCAATTCTGATACTCGAAACCAATAACTACAAAGGCCTAGGGGAAAAATGCACATACCTTTGTAATCGGGCGAGTTTCTACTTTCAGATGCAACAGGAATTTCTCGAGTTCGTCAATCCGTTCGCGAGATATGGAAGTTTGAAGTTATGGAATGGTTGAGAAACCATCAAAATTTTCGCAAGTCTGATACTCGAAACCAATAACTGGTATGGCCTAGGGGAAAAGTACACACACCATTGTAATCGTGCGAGTTTCTACTTTCAGATGCAATAGGAAATTCTCGAGTTCGGCAATCCGTTCGCGAGATACGGGAGTGTGAAGTTAAGGAATGGTTGAGAAACCATCAAAATATTCGCTGGTGTGATACTCGAAACCAATAACTGGAATGACCAAGGGGAAAAGTACACTCACCTTTGTAATCGGGCAAGTTTCCACTTTCAGATGCTACAGGAATTTCTCCAGTTCGTCATTCCGTTCGCGAGATATGGGAGTTTGAAGTTAAGGAATGTTTGAGAAACCATCAAAATTTTCGCAAGTCTGATACCCGAAACCAATAACTACTATGGCCTAGGGCAAAAATGCACATAACTTTGTAATCGGTCGAGTTTCCACTTTCAGATGCAACACGAATTTCTCGAGTTCGTCATTCCGTTCGCGAGATATGCGAGTTTGAAGTTAAGGAATGCTTGAGAAACCATCAAAATTTTCGCAAGTCTGATACTCGAAACCAATAACTACTATGGCCTAGGGCAAAAATGCACATACCGTCGAAATCGGGCGAGGCTCTCCTTTCAGATGCAATAGGAATTTCTCGACTTCGTCAATCCGTTCGCGAGATATGGGAGTTTGAAGTTAAGGAATGGTTGAGAAACCATCAAAATTTTCGCTGGTGTGATACTCGAAACCAATAACTGGAATGGCCAAGGGGAAAAGTACACTCACCATTGTAATCGGGCGAGCTTCTGCTTTCCGATGCAATAGGAAATTCTCGAGTTCGGCAATCCGTTCGCGAGATACGGGAGTGTGAAGTTAAGGAATGGTTGAGAAACCATCAAAATTTTCGCAAGTCCGATACTCGAAACCAATAACTGGAATGGCCTAGGGGAAAAGTACACACACCATTGTAATCGGGCGAGTTTCTACTTTCAGATACAACAGGAATTTCTCGAGTTCGTCAATCCGTTCGCGAGATATGGGAGTTTGAAGTTAAGGAATGGTTGAGATACCATCAAAATTTTCGTTGGTCTGATACTCGAAACCATTAACTGGAATGGCCTAGGGGAAAAGTACATACACCATTGTAATCGAGCGAGTTTCTACTTTCAGATGCAACAGGAAGTTCTCGAGTTCGTCAATCCGTTCGCGAGATTAGGGAGTTTGAAGTTAAGGAATGGTTGAGAAACCATCAAAATTTTCGCTAGTCTGATACTCGAAACCAATAACTACAAAGGCCTAGGGGAAAAATACACGTACCTTTGTAATCGGGCGAGTTTCCACTTTCAGAAGCAACACGAATTTCTCGAGTTCGTCATTCCGTTCGCGAGATTTGCGAGTTTGAAGTTAAGGAATGCTTGAGAAACCATCAAAATTTTCGCAAGTCTGATACTCGAAACCAATAACTGGAATGGCCAAGGGGAAAAGTACACTCACCATTGTAATCGGGCGAGCTTCTGCTTTCCGATGCAATAGGAAATTCTCGAGTTCGGCAATCCGTTCGCGAGATACGGGAGTGTGAAGTTAAGGAATGGTTGAGAAACCATCAAAATTTTCGCAAGTCTGATACTCGAAACCAATAACTGGAATGGCCTAGGGGAAAAGTACACACACCATTGTAATCGGGCGTGTTTCTACTTTCAGATACAACAGGAATTTCTCGAGTTCGTCAATCCGTTCGCGAGAAATGGGGGTTTGAAGTTAAGGAATGGTTGAGAAACCATAAAAATTTTCGCAAGTCTGATACTCGAAACCAATAACTACAATGGCCTAGGGGAAAAATGCACATACCTTTGTAATCGGGCGAGTTTCCACTTTCAGATGCAACAGGAATTTCTCGAGTTCGTCAATCCGTTCGCAAGATTAGGGAGTTTGAAGATAAGGAATGGTTGAGAAACCATAAAAATTTTCGCTAGTCTGATACTCGAAACCAATAACTACAAAGGCCTAGGGGAAAAATACACATACCGTTGTAATCGGGCGAGTTTCTGCTTTCAGATGCAATAGGAAATTCTCGAGTTCGTCAATCCGTCCGCGAGATATGGGAGCTTGAAGTTAAGGAATGGTTGAGAAACCATCAAAATTTTCGCAAGTCTGATACTCGAAACCAATAGCTACAATGGCCTAGGGCAAAAATACACATACCGTTGTAATCGGGCGAGTTTCTGCTTTCAGATGCAATAGGAAATTCTCGAGTTCGTCAATCCGTCCGCGAGATATGGGAGCTTGAAGTTAAGGAATGGTTGAGAAACCATCAAAATTTTCGCAAGTTTGATACTCGAAACCAATAACTGGAATGGCCTAGGGGAAAAGTACACACACCATTGTAATCGGGCGAGTTTCTGCTTTCAGATGCAATAGCAAATTCTCGAGTTCGTCAATCCGTTCGCGAGATACGGGCGTGTGAAGTTAAGGAATGGTTGAGAAATCATCAAAATTTTCGCAAGTTTGATACTCGAAACCAATAACTGGGATGGCCTAGGGGAAAAGTACACACACCATTGTAATCGGGCGAGTTTCTGCTTTCAGATGCAATAGGAAATTCTCGAGTTCGTCAATCCATTCGCGAGATATGGAAGTTTGAAGTTAAGGAATGGTTGAGAAACCATCGAAATTTTCGCTGGTGTGATACTCGAAACCAATAACTGGAATGGCCAAGGGGAAAAGTACACTCACAATTGTAAGCGGGCGAGCTTCTGCTTTCCGATGCAATAGGAAATTCTCGAGTTCGGCAATCCGTTCGCGAGATACGGGAGTGTGAAGTTAAGGAATGGTTGAGAAACCATCAAAATTTTCGCAAGTCTGATACTCGAAAACAATAACTGGAATGGCCTAGGGGAAAAGTACACACACCATTGTAATCGGGCGAGTTTCCACTTTCAGATGCAACAGGAATTTCTCGAGATCGTCAATCCGTTCGCAAGATTAGGGAGTTTGAAGTTAAGGAATGGTTGAGAAACCATCAAAATTTTCGCTAGTCTGATACTCGAAACCAATAACTACAAAGGCCTAGGGGAAAAATACACATACCGTTGTAATCGGGCGAGTTTCTGCTTTCAGATGCAATAGGAAATGCTCGAGTTCGTCAATCCGTCCGCGAGATATGGGAGCTTGAAGTTAAGTAATGGTTGAGAAACCATCAAAATTTTCGCAAGTCTGATACTCGAAACCAATAGCTACAATGGCCTAGGGCAAAAATACACATACCGTTGTAATCGGGCGAGTTTCTGCTTTCAGATGCAATAGGAAATTCTCGAGTTCGTCAATCCGTTCGCGAGATACGGGAGTGTGAAGTTAAGGAATGGTTGAGAAACCATCAAAATTTTCGCAAGTCTGATACTCGAAACCAATAACTACAAAGGCATAGGGGAGAAGTACACACACCGTTGTAATCGGGCGAGTTTCTGCTTTCAGATGCAATAGGAAATTCTCGAGTTCGTCAATCCATTCGCGAGATATGGAAGTTTGAAGTTAAGGAATGGTTGAGAAACCATCAAAATTTTCGCTGGTGTGATACTCGAAACCAATAACTGGAATGGCAAAGGGGAAAAGTACACTCACCCTTGTAATCGGGCTAGCTTCTGCTTTCCGATGCAATAGGAAATTCTAGAGTTCGGCAATCCGTTCGCGAGATACGGGAGTGTGAAGTTAAGGAATGGTTGAGAAACCATCAAAATTTTCGCAAGTCTGATACTCGAAACCAATAACTACAAAGGCATAGGGGAAAAATGCACATACCTTTGTAATCGGCCGAGTTTCTGCTTTCAGATGCAATAGGAAATTCTCGAGTTCGTCAATCCGTTTGCGAGATATGGGAGCTTGAAGTTAAGGAATGGTTGCGAAACCATCAAAATTTTCGCTGGTGTGATACTCGAAACCAATAACTGGAATGGCAAAGGGGAAAAGTACACTCACCATTGTAATCGGGCGAGCTTCTGCTTTCCGATGCAATAGGAAATTCTCGAGTTCGTCAATCCGTTCGCGAGATATGGAAGTTTGAAGTTAAGGAATGGTTGAGAAACCATCAAAATTTTCGCTGGTGTGATACTCGAAACCAATAACTGGAATGGCCAAGGGGAAAAGTACACTCACCATTGTAATCGGGCGAGCTTCTGCTTTCCGATGCAATAGGAAATTCTCGAGTTCGGCAATCCGTTCGCGAGATACGGGAGTGTGAAGTTAAGGAATGGTTGAGAAACCATCAAAATTTTCGCAAGTCTGATACTCGAAAACAATAACTGGAATGGCCTAGGGGAAAAGTACACACACCATTGTAATCGGGCGAGTTTCCACTTTCAGATGCAACAGGAATTTCTCGAGTTCGTCAATCCGTTCGCAAGATTAGGGAGTTTGAAGTTAAGGAATGGTTGAGAAACCATCAAAATTTTCGCTAGTCTGATACTCGAAACCAATAACTACAAAGGCCTAGGGGAAAAATACACATACCGTTGTAATCGGGCGAGTTTCTGCTTTCAGATGCAATAGGAAATGCTCGAGTTCGTCAATCCGTCCGCGAGATATGGGAGCTTGAAGTTAAGTAATGGTTGAGAAACCATCAAAATTTTCGCAAGTCTGATACTCGAAACCAATAGCTACAATGGCCTAGGGCAAAAATACACATACCGTTGTAATCGGGCGAGTTTCTGTTTTCAGATGCAATAGGAAATTCTCGAGTTCGTCAATCCGTTCGCGAGATACGGGAGTGTGAAGTTAAGGAATGGTTGAGAAACCATCAAAATTTTCGCAAGTCTGATACTCGAAACCAATAACTACAAAGGCATAGGGGAAAAATGCACATACATTTGTAATCGGGCGAGTTTCTGCTTTCAGATGCAATAGGAAATTCTCGAGTTCGTCAATCCGTTCGCGAGATATGGGAGCTTGAAGTTAAGGAATGGTTGCGAAACCATCAAAATTTTCGCTGGTGTGATACTCGAAACCAATAACTGGAATGGCAAAGGGGAAAAGTACACTCACCATTGTAATCGGGCGAGCTTCTGCTTTCCGATGCAATAGGAAATTCTCGAGTTCGTCAATCCGTTCGAGAGATATGGAAGTTTGAAGTTAAGGAATGGTTGAGAAACCATCAAAATTTTCGCTGGTGTGATACTCGAAACCAATAACTGGAATGGCCAAGGGGAAAAGTACACTCACCATTGTAATCGGGCGAGCTTGTGCTTTCCGATGCAATAGGAAATTCTCGAGTTCGGCAATCCGTTCGCGAGATACGGGAGTGTGAAATTAAGGAATGGTTGAGAAACCATCAAAATTTTCGCAAGTCTGATACTCGAAACCAATAGCTACAATGGCCTAGGGCAAAAATACACATACCGTTGTAATCGGGCGAGTTTCTGCTTTCAGATGCAATAGGAAATTCTCGAGTTCGTCAATCCGTTCGCGAGATACGAGAGTGTGAAGTTAAGGAATGGTTGAGAAACCATCAAAATTTTCGCAAGTCTGATACTCGAAACCAATAACTACAAAGGCATAGGGGAAAAGTACACACACCATTGTAATCGGGCGAGTTTCTGCTTTCAGATGCAATAGGAAATTCTCGAGTTCGTCAATCCATTCGCGAGATATGGAAGTTTGAAGTTAAGGAATGGTTGAGAAACCATCAAAATTTTCGCTGGTGTGATACTCGAAACCAATAACTGGAATGGCAAAGGGGAAAAGTACACTCACCATTGTAATCGGGCGTGCTTCTGCTTTCCGATGCAATAGGAAATTCTCGAGTTCGGCAATCCGTTCGCGAGATACGGGAGTGTGAAGTTAAAGAATGGTTGCGAAACCATCAAAATTTTCGCAAGTCTGAAACTCGAAACCAATAGCTACAATGGCCTAGGGCAAAAATACACATACCGTTGTAATCGGGCGAGCTTCTGCTTTCCGATGCAATAGGAAATTCTCGAGTTCGGCAATCCGTTCGCGAGATACGGGAGTGTGAAGTTAAGGAATGGTTGAGAAACCATCAAAACTTTCGCAAGTCTGATACTCGAAACCAATAACTACAAAGGCATAGGGGAAAAATGCACATACCTTTGTAATCGGGCGAGTTTCTGCTTTCAGATGCAATAGGAAATTCTCGAGTTCGTCAATCCGTTCGCGAGATATGGGAGCTTGAAGTTAAGGAATGGTTGCGAAACCATCAAAATTTTCGCTGGTGTGATACTCGAAACCAATAACTGGAATGGCAAAGGGGAAAAGTACACTCACCATTGTAATCGGGCGAGCTTCTGCTTTCCGATGCAATAGGAAATTCTCGAGTTCGTCAATCCGTTCGCGGGATATGGAAGTTTGAAGTTAAGGAATGGTTGAGGAACCATCAAAATTTTCGCTGGTGTGATACTCGAAACCAATAACTGGAATGGCCTAGGGGAAAAGTACACACACCATTGTAATCGGGCGAGTTTCTGCTTTCAGATGCAATAGGAAATTCTCGAGTTCGTCAATCCGTTCGCGAGATATGGAAGTTTGAAGATAAGGAATGGTTGAGAAACCATCAAAATTTTCGCTGGTGTGATACTCGAAACCAATAACTGGAATGGCCAAGGGGAAAAGTACACTCACCTTTGTAATCGGGCGAGCTTCTGCTTTCCGATGCAATAGGAAATTCTCGAGTTCGGCAATCCGTTCGCGAGATACGGGAGTGTGAAGTTAAGGAATGGTTGAGAAATCATCAAAATTTTCGCAAGTTTGATACTCGAAACCAGTAACTGGAATGGCCTAGGGGAAAAGTACACACACCATTGTAATCGGGCGAGTTTCTGCTTTCAGATGCAATAGGAAATTCTCGAGTTCGTCAATCCATTCGCGAGATATGGAAGTTTGAAGTTAAGGAATGGTTGAGAAACCATCAAAATTTTCGCTGGTGTGTTACTCGAAACCAATAACTGGAATGGCAAAGGGGAAAAGTACACTCGCCATTGTAATCGGGCTAGCTTCTGCTTTCCGATGCAATAGGAAATTCTCGAGTTCGGCAATCCGTTCGCGAGATACGGGAGTGTGAAGTTAAGGAATGGTTGAGAAACCATCAAAATTTTCGCAAGTCTGATACTCGAAACCAATAACTACAAAGGCATAGGGGAAAAATGCACATACCTTTGTAATCGGGCGAGTTTCTGCTTTCAGATGCAATAGGAAATTCTCGAGTTCGTCAATCCGTCCGCGAGATATGGGAGCTTGAAGTTAAGTAATGGTTGAGAAACCATCAAAATTTTCGCAAGTCTGATACTCGAAACCAATAGCTACAATGGCCTAGGGCAAAAATACACATACCGTTGTAATCGGGCGAGTTTCTGCTTTCAGATGAAATAGGAAATTCTCGAGTTCGTCAATCCGTTCGCGAGATATGGAAGTTTGAATTTAAGGAATGGTTGAGAAACCATCAAAATTTTCGCTGGTGTGATACTCGAAACCAATAACTGGAATGGCCAAGGGGAAAAGTACACTCACCATTGTAATCGGGCGAGCTTCTGATTTCCGATGCAATAGGAAATTCTCGAGTTCGTCAATCCGTTCGCGAGATATGGAAGATTGAAGTTAAGGAATGGTTGAGAAACCATCAAAATTTTCGCTGGTGTGATACTCGAAACCAATAACTGGAATGGCTAAGGGGAAAAGTACACTCACCATTGTAATCGGGCGAGCTTCTGCTTTCCGATGCAATAGGAAATTCTCGAGTTCGTCAATCCGTTCGCGAGATATGGAAGTTTGAATTTAAGGAATGGTTGAGAAACCATCAAAATTTTCGCTGGTGTGATACTCGAAACCAATAACTGGAATGGCCTTGGGGAAAAGTACACACACCGTTGTAATCGGGCAAGTTTCTACTTTCAGATGCAACAGGAATTTCTCGAGTTCGTTAATCCGTTCGCGAGATATGGGAGTTTGAAGTTAAGGAATGGTTGAGAAACCATCAAAATTTTCGGAATCTGATACTCGAAACCAATAACTACTATGGTCTAGGACAAAAATACACATACCGTTGTAATCGGGCGAGTATCTGCTTTCAGATGCAACAGGAATTTTTCGAGTTCGTCAATCCGTTCGCGAGATATGGGAGTTTGAAGTTAAGGAATGGTTGAGAAACCATCAAAATTTTCGGAATCTGATACTCGAAACCAATAACTACTATGGTCTAGGGCAAAAATACACATACCGTTGTAATAGGGCGAGCTTCTGCATTCAGATGCAACAGGAATTATTTCGAGTTCGTCAATCCTTTCGCGAGACATGCGAGTTTGAAATTAAGGAATGGTTGAGAAGCCATCAAAATTTTCGCAAGTCTGATACTCGAAACCAATAGCTACAATGGCCTAGGGCAAAAATACACATACCGTTGTAATCGGGCGAGTTTCTGCTTTCAGATGCAATAGGAAATTCTCGAGTTCGTCAATCCGTTCGCGAGATACGGGAGTGTGAAGTTAAGGAATGGTTGAGAAACCATCAAAATTTTCGCAAGTCTGATACTCGAAACCAATAACTACAAAGGCATAGGGGAAAAATGCACATACCTTTGTAATCGGGCGAGTTTCTGCTTTCAGATGCAATAGGAAATTCTCGAGTTCGTCAATCCGTTCGCGAGATATGGGAGCTTGAAGTTAAGGAATGGTTGCGAAACCATCAAAATTTTCGCTGGTGTGATACTCGAAACCAATAACTGGAATGGCAAAGGGGAAAAGTACACTCACCATTGTAATCGGGCGAGCTTCTGCTTTCCGATGCAATAGGAAATTCTCGAGTTCGTCAATCCGTTCGAGAGATATGGAAGTTTGAAGTTAAGGAATGGTTGAGAAACCATCAAAATTTTCGCTGGTGTGATACTCGAAACCAATAACTGGAATGGCCAAGGGGAAAAGTACACTCACCATTGTAATCGGGCGAGCTTGTGCTTTCCGATGCAATAGGAAATTCTCGAGTTCGGCAATCCGTTCGCGAGATACGGGAGTGTGAAATTAAGGAATGGTTGAGAAACCATCAAAATTTTCGCAAGTCTGATACTCGAAACCAATAGCTACAATGGCCTAGGGCAAAAATACACATACCGTTGTAATCGGGCGAGTTTCTGCTTTCAGATGCAATAGGAAATTCTCGAGTTCGTCAATCCGTTCGCGAGATACGGGAGTGTGAAGTTAAGGAATGGTTGAGAAACCATCAAAATTTTCGCAAGTCTGATACTCGAAACCAATAACTACAAAGGCATAGGGGAAAAGTACACACACCATTGTAATCGGGCGAGTTTCTGCTTTCAGATGCAATAGGAAATTCTTGAGTTCGTCAATCCGTTCGCGAGATATGGAAGTTTGAATATAAGGAATGGTTGAGAAACCATCAAAATTTTCGCTGGTGTGATACTCGAAACCAATAACTGGAATGGCCAAGGGGAAAAGTACACTCACCTTTGTAATCGGGCGAGCTTCTGCTTTCCGATGCAATAGGAAATTCTCGAGTTCGGCAATCCGTTCGCGAGATACGGGAGTGTGAAGTTAAGGAATGGTTGAGAAATCATCAAAATTTTCGCAAGTTTGATACTCGAAACCAGTAACTGGAATGGCCTAGGGGAAAAGTACACACACCGTTGTAATCGGGCGAGTTTCTGCTTTCAGATGCAATAGGAAATTCTCGAGTTCGTCAATCCATTCGCGAGATATGGAAGTTTGAAGTTAAGGAATGGTTGAGAAACCATCAAAATTTTCACTGGTGTGTTACTCGAAACCAATAACTGGAATGGCAAAGGGGAAAAGTACACTCGCCATTGTAATCGGGCTAGCTTCTGCTTTCCGATGCAATAGGAAATTCTCGAGTTCGGCAATCCGTTCGCGAGATACGAGAGTGTGAAGTTAAGGAATGGTTGAGAAACCATCAAAATTTTCGCAAGTCTGATACTCGAAACCAATAACTACAAAGGCATAGGGGAAAAATGCACATACCTTTGTAATCGGGCGAGTTTCTGCTTTCAGATGCAATAGGAAATTCTCGAGCTCGTCAATCCGTTCGCGAGATATGGGAGCTTGAAGTTAAGGAATGGTTGCGAAACCATCAAAATTTTCGCTGGTGTGATACTCGAAACCAATAACTGGAATGGCAAAGGGGAAAAGTACACTCACCATTGTAATCGGGCGAGCTTCTGCTTTCCGATGCAATAGGAAAATCTCGAGTTCGTCAATCCGTTCGCGAGATATGGAAGTTTGAAGTTAAGGAATGGTTGAGAAACCATCAAAATTTTCGCTGGTGTGATACTCGAAACCAATAACTGGAATGGCCAAGGGGAAAAGTACACTCGCCATTGTAATCGGGCGAGCTTCTGCTTTCCGATGCAATAGGAAATTCTCGAGTTCGGCAATCCGTTCGCGAGATACGGGAGTGTGAAGTTAAGGAATGGTTGAGAAACCATCAAAATTTTCGCAAGTCTGATACTCGAAAACAATAACTGGAATGGCCTAGGGGAAAAGTACACACACCATTGTAATCGGGCGAGTTTCCACTTTCAGATGCAACAGGAATTTCTCGAGTTCGTCAATCCGTTCGCAAGATTAGGGAGTTTGAAGTTAAGGAATGGTTGAGAAACCATCAAAATTTTCGCTAGTCTGATACTCGAAACCAATAACTACAAAGGCCTAGGGGAAAAATACACATACCGTTGTAATCGGGCGAGTTTCTGCTTTCAGATGCAATAGGAAATTCTCGAGTTCGTCAATCCGTCCGCGAGATATGGGAGCTTGAAGTTAAGTAATGGTTGAGAAACCATCAAAATTTTCGCAAGTCTGAAACTCGAAACCAATAGCTACAATGGCCTAGGGCAAAAATACACATACCGTGGTAATCGGTCGAGTTTCTGCTTTCAGATGCAATAGGAAATTCTCGAGTTCGACAATCCGTTCGCGAGATATGGAAGTTTGAATTTAAGGAATGGTTGAGAAACCATCAAAATTTTCGCTGGTGTGATACTCGAAACCAATAACTGGAATGGCCAAGGGGAAAAGTACACTCACCTTTGTAATCGGGCGAGCTTCTGCTTTCCGATGCAATAGGAAATTCTCGAGTTCGGCAATCCGTTCGCGAGATACGGGAGTGTGAAGTTAAGGAATGGTTGAGAAATCATCAAAATTTTCGCAAGTTTGATACTCGAAACCAGTAACTGGAATGGCCTAGGGGAAAAGTACACACACCATTGTAATCGGGCGAGTTTCTGCTTTCAGATGCAATAGGAAATTCTCGAGTTCGTCAATCCATTCGCGAGATATGGAAGTTTGAAGTTAAGGAATGGTTGAGAAACCATCAAAATTTTCGCTGGTGTGTTACTCGAAACCAATAACTGGAATGGCAAAGGGGAAAAGTACACTCGCCATTGTAATCGGGCTAGCTTCTGCTTTCCGATGCAATAGGAAATTCTCGAGTTCGGCAATCCGTTCGCGAGATACGGGAGTGTGAAGTTAAGGAATGGTTGAGAAACCATCAAAATTTTCGCAAGTCTGATACTCGAAACCAATAACTACAAAGGCATAGGGGAAAAATGCACATACCTTTGTAATCGGGCGAGTTTCTGCTTTCAGATGCAATAGGAAATTCTCGAGTTCGTCAATCCGTCCGCGAGATATGGGAGCTTGAAGTTAAGTAATGGTTGAGAAACCATCAAAATTTTCGCAAGTCTGATACTCGAAACCAATAGCTACAATGGCCTAGGGCAAAAATACACATACCGTTGTAATCGGGCGAGTTTCTGCTTTCAGATGAAATAGGAAATTCTCGAGTTCGTCAATCCGTTCGCGAGATATGGAAGTTTGAATTTAAGGAATGGTTGAGAAACCATCAAAATTTTCGCTGGTGTGATACTCGAAACCAATAACTGGAATGGCCAAGGGGAAAAGTACACTCACCATTGTAATCGGGCGAGCTTCTGATTTCCGATGCAATAGGAAATTCTCGAGTTCGTCAATCCGTTCGCGAGATATGGAAGATTGAAGTTAAGGAATGGTTGAGAAACCATCAAAATTTTCGCTGGTGTGATACTCGAAACCAATAACTGGAATGGCTAAGGGGAAAAGTACACTCACCATTGTAATCGGGCGAGCTTCTGCTTTCCGATGCAATAGGAAATTCTCGAGTTCGTCAATCCGTTCGCGAGATATGGAAGTTTGAATTTAAGGAATGGTTGAGAAACCATCAAAATTTTCGCTGGTGTGATACTCGAAACCAATAACTGGAATGGCCTTGGGGAAAAGTACACACACCGTTGTAATCGGGCAAGTTTCTACTTTCAGATGCAACAGGAATTTCTCGAGTTCGTTAATCCGTTCGCGAGATATGGGAGTTTGAAGTTAAGGAATGGTTGAGAAACCATCAAAATTTTCGGAATCTGATACTCGAAACCAATAACTACTATGGTCTAGGACAAAAATACACATACCGTTGTAATCGGGCGAGTATCTGCTTTCAGATGCAACAGGAATTTTTCGAGTTCGTCAATCCGTTCGCGAGATATGGGAGTTTGAAGTTAAGGAATGGTTGAGAAACCATCAAAATTTTCGGAATCTGATACTCGAAACCAATAACTACTATGGTCTAGGGCAAAAATACACATACCGTTGTAATAGGGCGAGCTTCTGCATTCAGATGCAACAGGAATTATTTCGAGTTCGTCAATCCTTTCGCGAGACATGCGAGTTTGAAATTAAGGAATGGTTGAGAAGCCATCAAAATTTTCGCAAGTCTGATACTCGAAACCAATAGCTACAATGGCCTAGGGCAAAAATACACATACCGTTGTAATCGGGCGAGTTTCTGCTTTCAGATGCAATAGGAAATTCTCGAGTTCGTCAATCCGTTCGCGAGATACGGGAGTGTGAAGTTAAGGAATGGTTGAGAAACCATCAAAATTTTCGCAAGTCTGATACTCGAAACCAATAACTACAAAGGCATAGGGGAAAAATGCACATACCTTTGTAATCGGGCGAGTTTCTGCTTTCAGATGCAATAGGAAATTCTCGAGTTCGTCAATCCGTTCGCGAGATATGGGAGCTTGAAGTTAAGGAATGGTTGCGAAACCATCAAAATTTTCGCTGGTGTGATACTCGAAACCAATAACTGGAATGGCAAAGGGGAAAAGTACACTCACCATTGTAATCGGGCGAGCTTCTGCTTTCCGATGCAATAGGAAATTCTCGAGTTCGTCAATCCGTTCGAGAGATATGGAAGTTTGAAGTTAAGGAATGGTTGAGAAACCATCAAAATTTTCGCTGGTGTGATACTCGAAACCAATAACTGGAATGGCCAAGGGGAAAAGTACACTCACCATTGTAATCGGGCGAGCTTGTGCTTTCCGATGCAATAGGAAATTCTCGAGTTCGGCAATCCGTTCGCGAGATACGGGAGTGTGAAATTAAGGAATGGTTGAGAAACCATCAAAATTTTCGCAAGTCTGATACTCGAAACCAATAGCTACAATGGCCTAGGGCAAAAATACACATACCGTTGTAATCGGGCGAGTTTCTGCTTTCAGATGCAATAGGAAATTCTCGAGTTCGTCAATCCGTTCGCGAGATACGGGAGTGTGAAGTTAAGGAATGGTTGAGAAATCATCAAAATTTTCGCAAGTTTGATACTCGAAACCAGTAACTGGAATGGCCTAGGGGAAAAGTACACACACCGTTGTAATCGGGCGAGTTTCTGCTTTCAGATGGAATAGGAAATTCTCGAGTTCGTCAATCCATTCGCGAGATATGGAAGTTTGAAGTTAAGGAATGGTTGAGAAACCATCAAAATTTTCGCTGGTGTGTTACTCGAAACCAATAACTGGAATGGCAAAGGGGAAAAGTACACTCGCCATTGTAATCGGGCTAGCTTCTGCTTTCCGATGCAATAGGAAATTCTCGAGTTCGGCAATCCGTTCGCGAGATACGGGAGTGTGAAGTTAAGGAATGGTTGAGAAACCATCAAAATTTTCGCAAGTCTGATACTCGAAACCAATAACAACAAAGGCATAGGGGAAAAATGCACATACCTTTGTAATCGGGCGAGTTTCTTCTTTCAGATGCAATAGGAAATTCTCGAGTTCGTCAATCCGTTCGCGAGATATGGGAGCTTGAAGTTAAGGAATGGTTGCGAAACCATCAAAATTTTCGCTGGTGTGATACTCGAAACCAATAACTGGAATGGCAAAGGGGAAAAGTACACTCACCATTGTAATCGGGCGAGCTTCTGCTTTCCGATGCAATAGGAAATTCTCGAGTTCGTCAATCCGTTCGCGAGATATGGAAGTTTGAAGTTAAGGAATGGTTGAGAAACCATCAAATTTTCGCTGGTGTGATACTCGATACCAATAACTGGAATGGCCAAGGGGAAAAGTACACTCACCATTGTAATCGGGCGAGCTTCTGCTTTCCGATGCAATAGGAAATTCTCGAGTTCGGCAATCCGTCCGCGAGATACGGGAGTGTGAAGTTAAGGAATGGTTGAGAAACCATCAAAATTTTCGCAAGTCTGATACTCGAAAACAATAACTGGAATGGCCTAGGGAAAAAGTACACACACCATTGTAATCGGGCGAGTTTCCACTTTCAGATGCAACAGGAACTTCTCGAGTTCGTCAATCCGTTCGCAAGATTAGGGAGTTTGAAGTTAAGGAATGGTTGAGAAACCATCAAAATTTTCGCTAGTCTGATACTCGAAACCAATAACTACAAAGGCCTAGGGGAAAAATACACATACCGTTGTAATCGGGCGAGTTTCTGCTTTCAGATGCAATAGGAAATGCTCGAGTTCGTCAATCCGTCCGCGAGATATGGGAGCTAGAAGTTAAGTAATGGTTGAGAAACCATCAAAATTTTCGCAAGTCTGATACTCGAAACCAATAGCTACAATGGCCTAGGGCAAAAATACACATACCGTTGTAATCGGGCGAGCTTCTGCTTTCCGATGCAATAGGAAATTCTCGAGTTCGGCAATCCGTTCGCGAGATACGGGAGTGTGAAGTTAAGGAATGGTTGAGAAACCATCAAAATTTTCGCAAGTCTGATACTCGAAACCAATAACTACAAAGGCATAGGGGAAAAATACACATACCGTTGTAATCGGGCGAGTTTCTGCTTTCAGATGCAATAGGAAATGCTCGAGTTCGTCAATCCGTCCGCTAGATATGGGAGCTAGAAGTTAAGTAATGGTTGAGAAACCATCAAAATTTTCGCAAGTCTGATACTCGAAACCAATAGCTACAATGGCCTAGGGCAAAAATACACATACAGTTGTAATCGGGCGAGCTTCTGCTTTCCGATGCAATAGGAAATTCTCGAGTTCGGCAATCCGTTCGCGAGATACGGGAGTGTGAAGTTAAGGAATGGTTGAGAAACCATCAAAATTTTCGCAAGTCTGATACTCGAAACCAATAACTACAAAGGCATAGGGGAAAAATGCACATACCTTTGTAATCGGGCGAGTTTCTGCTTTCAGATGCAATAGGAAATTCTCGAGTTCGTCAATCCGTTCGCGAGATATGGAAGTTTGAAGATAAGGAATGGTTGAGAAACCATCAAAATTTTCGCAAGTTTGATACTCGAAACCAGTAACTGGAATGGCCTAGGGGAAAAGTACACACACCATTGTAATCGGGCGAGTTTCTGCTTTCAGATGCAATAGGAAATTCTCGAGTTCGTCAATCCATTCGCGAGATATGGAAGTTTGAAGTTAAGGAATGGTTGAGAAACCATCAAATTTTCGCTGGTGTGTTACTCGAAACCAATAACTGGAATGGCAAAGGGGAAAAGTACACTCGCCATTGTAATCGGGCTAGCTTCTGCTTTCCGATGCAATAGGAAATTCTCGAGTTCGGCAATCCGTTCGCGAGATACGGGAGTGTGAAGTTAAGGAATGGTTGAGAAACCATCAAAATTTTCGCAAGTCTGATACTCGAAACCAATAACTACAAAGGCATAGGGGAAAAATGCACATACCTTTGTAATCGGGCGAGTTTCTGCTTTCAGATGCAATAGGAAATTCTCGAGTTCGTCAATCCGTCCGCGAGATATGGGAGCTTGAAGTTAAGTAATGGTTGAGAAACCATCAAAATTTTCGCAAGTCTGATACTCGAAACCAATAGCTACAATGGCCTAGGGCAAAAATACACATACCGTTGTAATCGGGCGAGTTTCTGCTTTCAGATGAAATAGGAAATTCTCGAGTTCGTCAATCCGTTCGCGAGATATGGAAGTTTGAATTTAAGGAATGGTTGAGAAACCATCAAAATTTTCGCTGGTGTGATACTCGAAACCAATAACTGGAATGGCCAAGGGGAAAAGTACACTCACCATTGTAATCGGGCGAGCTTCTGATTTCCGATGCAATAGGAAATTCTCGAGTTCGTCAATCCGTTCGCGAGATATGGAAGATTGAAGTTAAGGAATGGTTGAGAAACCATCAAAATTTTCGCTGGTGTGATACTCGAAACCAATAACTGGAATGGCTAAGGGGAAAAGTACACTCACCATTGTAATCGGGCGAGCTTCTGCTTTCCGATGCAATAGGAAATTCTCGAGTTCGTCAATCCGTTCGCGAGATATGGAAGTTTGAATTTAAGGAATGGTTGAGAAACCATCAAAATTTTCGCTGGTGTGATACTCGAAACCAATAACTGGAATGGCCTTGGGGAAAAGTACACACACCGTTGTAATCGGGCAAGTTTCTACTTTCAGATGCAACAGGAATTTCTCGAGTTCGTTAATCCGTTCGCGAGATATGGGAGTTTGAAGTTAAGGAATGGTTGAGAAACCATCAAAATTTTCGGAATCTGATACTCGAACCAATAACTACTATGGTCTAGGACAAAAATACACATACCGTTGTAATCGGGCGAGTATCTGCTTTCAGATGCAACAGGAATTTTTCGAGTTCGTCAATCCGTTCGCGAGATATGGGAGTTTGAAGTTAAGGAATGGTTGAGAAACCATCAAAATTTTCGGAATCTGATACTCGAAACCAATAACTACTATGGTCTAGGGCAAAAATACACATACCGTTGTAATAGGGCGAGCTTCTGCATTCAGATGCAACAGGAATTATTTCGAGTTCGTCAATCCTTTCGCGAGACATGCGAGATTGAAATTAAGGAATGGTTGAGAAGCCATCAAAATTTTCGCAAGATACATACTCGAAACAAATAACTACAATGGCCAAGGGGAAAAATACACACCGTTGTAATCGGGCGAGTGTCTGCTTTCAGATGCAACAGGAATTTCTCAAGTTCGTCAATCCGTTCGCGAGATATGGGAGTTTGAAGTTAAGGAACGTTTGAGAAACCATCAAAATTTGCGGAATCTGATACTCGAAACCAATAACTTCTGTGGTCTAGGGCAAAAATACACATACCGTTGTAATCGGGCAAGTTTCTACTTTCAGATGCAACAGGAATTTCTCGAGTTCGTCATTCCGTTCGCGAGATATGCGAGTTTGAAGTTAAGGAATGTTTGAGAAACCATCAAAATTTTTGCAAATCTGATACTCGAAACGAATAACTAGAATGGCCTAGGGGAAAAATACATATACCGTTGTAATCGGGCGGGTTTCTACTTTCAGATGCAACAGGAATTTCTCGAGGTCGTCAATCCGTTCGCGAGATATGGGAGTTTGAAGTTAAGGAATGGTTGAGAAACCATCAAAATTTTCGTAAGTCTGATACTCGAAACCAATAACTGGAATTGCCTAGGGGAAAAGTACACACACCATTGTAATCGGGCAAGTTTCTACTTTCAGATGCAACAGGAATTTCTCGAGTTCGTCAATCCGTTCACGAAATATGGGACTTTGAAGTTAAGGAATGGTTGAGAAACCATCAAAATTTTCGCAAGTCTGATACTCGAAAACAATAACTACTATGGTCTAGTTCGAAAATACGCATACCGTTGTAATTCGGCGAGCTTCTACTTTCAGGTGCAATAGGAATTTCTCGAGGTCGTCAATCCGTTCGCGAGATATGGGAGTTTGAAGTTAAGGAATGGTTGAGAAACCATCAAAATTTTCGTAAGTCTGATACTCGAAACCAATAACTGGAATGGCCTAGGGGAAAAGTACTCACACCATTGTAATCGGGCGAGTTTCTGCTTTCAGATTCAACAGGAATTTCTCGAGTTCGTCAATCCGTTCGCGAGATATGCGAGTTTGAGATTGAGGAATGGTTGAGAAACCATCAAAATTTTCGCAAGTCTGATACTCGAAACCAATGACTACAATGGCCTAGGGGAAAAGTACACACAACATTGTAATCGGGAGAGTTTATACTTTCTGATGCAACAGGAATTTCTCGAGTTCCTCAACCCGTTTGCGAGATATGGGAGCTTGAAGTTAAGGAATGCTTGAGAAACCATCAAAATTTTCGGAATCTGATACTCTAAACCATTAACTACTATGGTCTAGGGCAAAAATACACATGCCGTTGTAATCGGGCGAGTTTCTGTTTTCAGAATCAACAGGAATTACTCGAGTTCGTCAATCCGTTCGCGAGATATGCGAGTTTGAAATTACGGAATGGTTGAGAAACGGTCAAAATTTTCGCAAGTCTGATACTCGAAACCAGTAACTGGAATGGCCTTGGGGAAAAGTACACACACCGTTGTAATCGGGCAAGTTTCTACTTTCAGATGCAACAGGAATTTCTCGAGTTCGTCAATCCGTTCGCGAGATATGGGAGTTCGAAGTTAAGTAATGGTTGAGAAACCGTTAAAATTTTCGCTGGTCTGATACTCGAAACCTATAACTGGAATGGCCTAGGGGAAATGCACGCACACCATTGTAATCGGGCGAGTTTCTACTTTCAGATGCAACAGGAATTTCTCGAGTACGTCAATCCGTGCGCGAAATATTGGAGTTTGAAGTTAAGGAATGGTTGAGAAACCATCAAAATTTTCGCAAGTCTGATACTCGAAACCAATAACTACTATGGTCTAGGGCAAAAATGCGCATACCGTTGTAATTGGGCGAGCTTCTGCATTCAGATGCAACAGGAATTTCTCGAGGTCGTCAATCCGTTCGCGAGATTTGCGAGTTTGAAATTAAGGAATGGTTGAGAAACCATCAAAATGTTCGCAAGTCTGATACTCGAAACCAATAACTGGAATGGCCTAGGGGAAAAGTACACGCACCATTGTAATCGGGCAAGTTTCTATTTTCAGATGCAACAGGAATTTCTCGAGTTCGTCAATCCGTGCGCGAAATATGGGGGTTTGAAGTTAAGGAATGGTTGAGAAACCATCAAAATTTTCGCAAGTCTGATACTCGAAACCAATAACTGGAATGGCGTAGGGGAAAAGTACTCACACCATTGTAATTGGGCGAGTTTCTACTTTCAGATGCAACAGGAATATCTCGAGTTCGTCAATCCGTTCGGGAGATATGGGAGTTTGAAGATAAGGAATGGTTGAGAAACCATCAAAATTCTCGCAAGTCTGATACTCGAAACCAATAACTACAATGGCCTAGGGGAAAAATACACAGACCGTTGTAATCGGGCGAGTATCTGCTTTCAGATGCAACAGGAATTTTTCGAGTTCGTCAATCCGTTCGCGAAATATGGGAGTTTGAAGTTAAGGAATGGTTGAGAAACCATCAAAATTTTCGCAATTCTGATGCTAGTAACGAATAACTGGAACGTCCTAGGGGAAAAGAACACATACCGTTGCGATCGGGCGAGTTTCTACATTCAGATGCAACAGGAATATCTCGAGTTCGTCAATCCGTTCGCGAGATATGGGAGTTTGAAGTTAAGGAATGGTTGAGAAACCATCAAAATTTTCGCAATTCTGATGCTAGTAACGAATAACTGGAACGTCCTAGGGGAAAAGAACACATACCGTTGCGATCGGGCGAGTTTCTACATTCAGATGCAACAGGAATATCTCGAGTTCGTCAATCCGTTCGCGAGATATGGGAGTTCGAAGTTAAGTAATGGTTGAGAAACCGTCAAAATTTTCGCTGGTCTGATACTCGAAACCTATAACTGGAATGGCCTAGGGGAAGAGCACACACACCATTGTAATCGGGCGAGCTTCTGCTTTCAGATGCAACAGGAATTTCTCGAGATCGTCGATCAGTTCGCGAGATATGGGAGTCTGAAGTTAAGGAATGGTCGAAAAACCATCAAAATTTTCGGAATCTGATACTCGAAACCAATAACTACTATGGTCTAGGGCAAAAATACACATACCGTTGTAATAGGGCGAGCTTCTGCATTCAGATGCAACAGGAATTATTTCGAGTTCGTCAATCCTTTCGCGAGACATGCGAGTTTGAAATTAAGGAATGGTTGAGAAGCCATCAACATTTTCGCAAGTCTGATACTCGAAACCAATGACTACAATGGCCTAGGGGAAAAGTACACACAACATTGTAATCGGGAGAGTTTATACTTTTTGATGCAACAGGAATTTCCCGAGTTCGTCAATCCGTTCGCGAGATATGGGAGTTTGAAGTTAAGGAATGGTTGAGAAACGATCAATACTTTCGCAAGTCTGATACTCGAAACCAATAACTGGAATGGCCTTGGGGAAAAGTACACACACCGTTGTGATCGGGCAAGTTTCTACTTTCAGATGCAACAGGAATTTCACGAGTTCGTCAATCCGTTCGCGAGATATGGGAGTTTGAAGTTAAGGAATGGTTGAGAAACCATCAAAATTTTCGCAAGGCTGATACTCGAAACCAATAACTGGAATGGCGTAGGGGAAAAGTACTCACACCATTGTAATTGGGCGAGTTTCTACTTTCAGATGCAACAGGAATATCTCGAGTTCGTCAATCCGTTCGGGAGATATGGGAGTTTGAAGATAAGGAATGGTTGAGAAACCATCTATATTGTCGCAAGTCTGATACTCGAAACCAATAACTACTATTGCCTAGGGCAAAAATTCACATACCGTTGTAATCGGGCGACTTTCTGCTTTCAGATGCAACAGGAATTTCTCGAGTTCGTCAATCCTTTCGCGAGATATGGGAGTCTGAAGTTAAAGAATGGTTGTGAAACCATCAAAATTTTCGCAATTCTGATGCTAGAAACGAATAACCGGAATGGCCTAGGGGAAAAGAACACATACCGTTGCAATCGGGCGAGTTTCTACTTTCAGATGCAACAGGAATTTCTCGAGTTCGTCGATCGGTTCGCGAGATATGGGAGTTTGAAGTAAAGGAATAGTTGAGAAACCGTCAAAATTTTCGCTGGTCTGATACTCGAAACCTATAACTGGAATGGCCTAGGGGAAAAGAACACGTACCGTTGCAATCGTGCGACTTTCTACTCTCAGATGCAACAGGAATATCTCGAGTTCGTCAATCCGTTCGCGAGATATGGGAGATTGAAGTTAAGGAATGATTGAGAAACAATCAAAAATTTCGCAAGTCTGATACACGAAACCAATAACCGGAATGGGCTAGGGGAAAAGTACACACGCCATTGTAATCGGGCGAGTTTCTACTTTCAGATGCAACAGGAATATCTCGAGTCCGTCAATCCGTTCGCGAGATATGGGAGTTCGAAGTTAAGTAATGGTTGAGAAACCGTCAAAATTTTCGCTGGTCTGATACTCGAAACCTATAACTGGAATGGCCTAGGGGAAAAGAACACATACCGTTGCAATCGTGCGAGTTTCTACTTTCAGATGCAACAGGAATTTCTCGAGTTCTTCAACCGCTTCGCAAGATATGGGAGTTTGAATTTAAGGAATGGTAGAGAGTCCATTAAAATTTTCGCAATGTCTGATACTCGAAACCAATAACTGGATTGGCCTAGGAGAAAAGTACACACACTATTGTAATCGGGCGAGTTTCTGCCTTCAGATGCAATAGGAAATTCTCGAGTTCGTCATTCCGTTCGCCAGATATGGGAGTTTGAAGTTAAGGAATGATTGAGAAACAATCAAAAATTTCGCAAGTCTGATACACGAAAACAATAACCGGAATGGCCTAGGGGAAAAGTACACACATCATTGTAATCGGGCGAGTTTCTACTTTCAGATGCAACAGGAATTTCTCGAGATCGTCGATCAGTTCACGAGGTATGGGAGTTTGAAGTAAAAGAATGGTTGAGAAACCATCAAAATTTTCGCAAGTCTGATACTCGAAACCAATAACTGGAATGGCCTAGGGTAAAAGTACACACACCATTGTAATCGGGCAAGTTTCTACTTTCAGGTGCTAGAGGAATTTCTCGAGTTCGTCAATCCGTTCGCGAGATATGGGAGCTTGAAGTTAAGGAATGGTTGAGAAACCATCAAAATTTTCGGAATCTGATACTCGAAACCAATAACTACTATTGTCTAGGGCAAAAATACACATACCGTTGTAATCGGGCGAGCTTCTGCTTTCAGATGCAACAGGAATTTCTCGAGTTCGTCAATCCTTTCGCGAGATATGGGAGTTTGAAGTTAAGGAATGGTTGAGAAACCATCAAAATTTTCGCAAGTCTGATACTCGAAACCAATAACTGGAATGGCCTAGGGTAAAAGTACACACACCATTGTAATCGGGCAAGTTTCTACTTTCAGATGCTAGAGGAATTTCTCGAGTTCGTCAATCCGTTCGCGAGATATGGGAGCTTGAAGTTAAGGAATGGTTGAGAAACCATCCATATTGTCGCAAGTCTGATACTCGAAACCAATAACTACAATTGCCTACGGCAAAAATACACATACCGTTGTAATCGGGCGGCCTTCTGCTTTCAGATGCAACAGGAATTTCTCGAGTTCGTCAATCCCTTCGCGAGATGTGGGAGTCTGAAGTTAAGGAATGGTTGTGAAACCATCAAAGTTTTCGCAATTCTGATGCTAGAAACGAATAACTGGAATGGCCTAGGGGAAAAGAACACATACCGTTGCAATCGGGCGAGTTTCTACTTTCAGATGCAACAGGAATTTCTCGAGTTCGTCAATCCGTTCGCGAGATATGGGAGTTTGGAGTTAAGAGACGGTCGAGAAAACATCAAAATTTTCGCAATTCTGATGCTAGAAACGTATAACTGGAATGGCCTAGGGGAAAAGAACACATGCCGTTGCGATCGGGCGAGTTTCTACTTTCAGATGCAACAGGAATATCTCGAGTCCGTCAATCCGTTCGCGAGATATGGGAGTTCGAAGTTAAGTAATGGTTGAGAAACCGTCAAAATTTTCGCTGGTCTGATACTCGAAACCTATAACTGGAATGGCCTAGGGGAAAAGAACACATACAGTTGTAATCGGGCGACTCTCTACTTTCAGATGCAACAGGAATATCTCGAGTTCGTCAATCCGTTCGCGAGATATGGGAGTTTGAAGTAAAGGAATGGTTGAGAAACCATCAAAATTTTCGCAAGTCTGATACTCGAAACCAATAACTGGAATGGCCTAGGGGAAAAGTACACACACCATTGTAATCGGGCAAGTTTCTACTTTCAGATGCAAGAGGATTTTCTCGAGTTCGTCAATCCGTTCGCGAGATATGGGAGCTTGAAGTTAAGGAATGGTTGAGAAACCATCAAAATTTTCGGAATCTGATACTCGAAACCAATAACTACTATGGTCTAGGGCAAAAATACACATAGCGTTGTAATTGGGCGAGCTTCTGCTTTCATATGCAACAGGAATATCTGGAGTTCGTCAATCTGTTCGCGAGATATGGGAGTTTGAAGTTAAGGAATGGTTGAGAAACCATCAAAATGTTCGCAAGTCTGATACTCGAAACCAATAACTGGAATGGCCTAGGGGAAAAGTACACACACCATTGTCATCGGGCGAGTTTCTACTTTCAGATGCAACAGGAATAACTCGAGCTCGTCAATCCGTTCGCGAAATATGGGAGTTTGAAGTTAAGGAATGGTTGAGAAACCATCAAAATTTTCGCTGGTCTGATACTCGAAACCTATAACTGGAATGGCCTAGGGGAAAAGCACACAAACCATTATAAACGGGCGAGTTTCTACTTTCAGATGCAACAGGAATTTCTCGAGTTCGTCAATCCGTTCGCGTAATGTGGGAGTTTGAAGTTAAGGAATGATTGAGAAACAATCAAAAATTTCGCAAGTCTGATACACGAAAACAATAACCGGAATGGCCTAGGGGAAAAGTACACACATCATTGTAATCGGGCGAGTTTCTACTTTCAGATGCAACAGGAATTTCTCGAGATCGTCGATCAGTTCACGAGGTATGGGAGTTTGAAGTAAAAGAATGGTTGAGAAACCATCAAAATTTTCGCAAGTCTGATACACGAAACCAATAACTGGAATGGCCTAGGGTAAAAGTACACACACCATTGTAATCGGGCAAGTTTCTACTTTCAGGTGCTAGAGGAATTTCTCGAGTTCGTCAATCCGTTCGCGAGATATGGGAGCTTGAAGTTAAGGAATGGTTGAGAAACCATCAAAATTTTCGGAATCTGATACTCGAAACCAATAACTACTATTGTCTAGGGCAAAAATACACATACCGTTGTAATCGGGCGAGCTTCTGCTTTCAGATGCAACAGGAATTTCTCGAGTTCGTCAATCCTTTCGCGAGATATGGGAGTTTGAAGTTAAGGAATGGTTGAGAAACCATCAAAATTTTCGCAAGTCTGATACTCGAAACCAATAACTGGAATGGCCTAGGGTAAAAGTACACACACCATTGTAATCGGGCAAGTTTCTACTTTCAGATGCTAGAGGAATTTCTCGAGTTCGTCAATCCGTTCGCGAGATATGGGAGCTTGAAGTTAAGGAATGGTTGAGAAACCATCCATATTGTCGCAAGTCTGATACTCGAAACCAATAACTACAATTGCCTACGGCAAAAATACACATACCGTTGTAATCGGGCGGCCTTCTGCTTTCAGATGCAACAGGAATTTCTCGAGTTCGTCAATCCGTTCGCGAGATGTGGGAGTCTGAAGTTAAGGAATGGTTGTGAAACCATCAAAGTTTTCGCAATTCTGATGCTAGAAACGAATAACTGGAATGGCCTAGGGGAAAAGAACACATACCGTTGCAATCGGGCGAGTTTCTACTTTCAGATGCAACAGGAATTTCTCGAGTTCGTCAATCCGTTCGCGAGATATGGGAGTTTGGAGTTAAGAGACGGTCGAGAAAACATCAAAATTTTCGCAATTCTGATGCTAGAAACGTATAACTGGAATGGCCTAGGGGAAAAGAACACATGCCGTTGCGATCGGGCGAGTTTCTACTTTCAGATGCAACAGGAATATCTCGAGTCCGTCAATCCGTTCGCGAGATATGGGAGTTCGAAGTTAAGTAATGGTTGAGAAACCGTCAAAATTTTCGCTGGTCTGATACTCGAAACCTATAACTGGAATGGCCTAGGGGAAAAGAACACATACCGTTGCAATCGTGCGAGTTTCTACTTTCAGATGCAACAGGAATTTCTCGAGTACGTCAATGCGTTCGCGAGATATGGGAGTTTGAAGCTAAGGAATGGTTGAGGAACCATCAAAATTTTCGCAAGTCTGATACTCGAAACCAATAACTACTATTGCCTAGGGTAAAAATACACATACAGTTGTAATCGGGCGACTTTCTACTTTCAGATGCAACAGGAATATCTCGAGTTCGTCAATCCGTTCGCGAGATATGGGAGTTTGAAGTAAAGGAATGGTTGAGAAACCATCAAAATTTTCGCAAGTCTGATACTCGAAACCAATAACTGGAATGGCCTAGGGGAAAAGTACACACACCATTGTAATCGGGCAAGTTTCTACTTTCAGATGCAAGAGGATTTTCTCGAGTTCGTCAATCCGTTCGCGAGATATGGGAGCTTGAAGTTAAGGAATGGTTGAGAAACCATCAAAATTTTCGGAATCTGATACTCGAAACCAATAACTACTATGGACTAGGGCAAAAATACACATAGCGTTGTAATTGGGCGAGCTTCTGCTTTCATATGCAACAGGAATATCTGGAGTTCATCAATCTGTTCGCGAGATATGGGAGTTTGAAGTTAAGGAATGGTTGAGAAACCATCAAAATGTTCGCATGTCTGATACTCGAAACCAATAACTGGAATGGCCTAGGGGAAAAGTACACACACCATTGTCATCGGGCGAGTTTCTACTTTCAGATGCAACAGGAATAACTCGAGCTCGTCAATCCGTTCGCGAAATATGGGAGTTTGAAGTTAAGGAATGGTTGAGAAACCATCAAAATTTTCGCTGGTCTGATACTCGAAACCTATAACTGGAATGGCCTAGGGGAAAAGCACACAAACCATTATAAACGGGCGAGTTTCTACTTTCAGATGCAACAGGAATTTCTCGAGTTCGTCAATCCGTTCGCGTAATGTGGGAGTTTGAAGTTAAGGAATGGTTCAGAAACCATCCAAATTTTCGCAAGTCTGATACTCGAAACCAATAACTGAAATGCCCTAGGGGAAAAGTACACACACCATTGTAATCGGGCGAGTTTCTACTTTCAGATGCAACAGGAATATCTCGAGTTCGTCAATGCGTTCGCGAGATATGGGAGTTTGAAGTTAAGTAATAGTTTAGAAACCATCAAACTTTTCGCAAGTCTGATACTCGAAACCAATGACTACTATTACCTAGGGCAAAAATACACATACCATTGTAATCGGGCGAGTTTCTGCTTTCAGATGCTACAGGAATATCTCGAGTCCGTCAATCCGTTCGCGAGATATGGGAGTTTGAAGTTAAGGAATGGTTGAGAAACCATCCAAATTTTCGCAAGTCTGATACTCGAAACCTATAACTGGAATGGCCTAGGGGAAAAGCACACAAACCATTATAATCGGGCGAGCTTCTACTTTCAGATGCAACAGGAATTTCTCGAGTTCGTCAATCCGTTCGCGAGGTAAGGGAGTTTGAATTTAAGTAATGGTTGAGAAACGATCAAAATTTTCGCAAGTCTGATACTCGAAACCAATAACTGGAATGGCCTTGGGGAAAAGTACACACACCCTTGTAATCGGGCAAGTTTCTACTTTCAGATGCAACAGGAATTTCTCGAGTTCGTCAATCCGTTCGCGAGATATGGGAGTTTGAAGTTAAGGAATGTTTGAGAAACCATCAAAATTTTCGGAATCTGATACTCGAAACCAATAACTACTATGGTCTTGGGCAAAAATACACATACCGTTGTAATCGGTCGAGTTTCTACTTTCAGATGCAACAGGAATTTCTCGAGTTCGTCAATCCGTTCGCGTAATGTGGGAGTTTGAAGTTAAGGAATGGTTCAGAAACCATCCAAATTTTCGCAAGTCTGATACTCGAAACCAATAACTGAAATGCCCTAGGGGAAAAGTACACACACCATTGTAATCGGGCGAGTTTCTACTTTCAGATGCAACAGGAATATCTCGAGTTCGTCAATGCGTTCGCGAGATATGGGAGTTTGAAGTTAAGTAATAGTTTAGAAACCATCAAACTTTTCGCAAGTCTGATACTCGAAACCAATGACTACTATTACCTAGGGCAAAAATACACATACCATTGTAATCGGGCGAGTTTCTGCTTTCAGATGCTACAGGAATATCTCGAGTCCGTCAATCCGTTCGCGAGATATGGGAGTTTGAAGTTAAGGAATGGTTGAGAAACGATCAAAATTTTCGCAAGTCTGATACTCGAAACCAATAACTGGAATGGCCTTGGGGAAAAGTACACACACCCTTGTAATCGGGCAAGTTTCTACTTTCAGATGCAACAGGAATTTCTCGAGTTCGTCAATCCGTTCGCGAGATATGGGAGTTTGAAGTTAAGGAATGTTTGAGAAACCATCAAAATTTTCGGAATCTGATACTCGAAACCAATAACTACTATGGTCTTGGGCAAAAATACACATACCGTTGTAATCGGTCGAGTTTCTGCTTTCAGATGCAACAGGAATATCTCGAGTTCGTCAATCCGTTCGCGAGATATGGGAGTTTGAAGTTAAGGAATGGTTGAGAAACCATCAAAATTTTCGCAAGTCTGATACTCGAAACCAATAACTACAACTGCCTAGGGCAAAAATACATATACCGTTGTAATCCGGCGAGCTTCTACCTTCAGATGCAACAGGAATTTCTCGAGTTCGTCAATCCCTTCGCGAGATATGGGAGTTTGAAGTTAAGGAATGGTTGAGAAACCATCAAAATTTTCGCAAGTCTGATACTCGAAACCAATAACTGCTATGGCCTAGGGCAAAAATACACATACCGTTGTAATCGGGCGAGTTTCTACTTTCAGATGCATCAGGATTTTCTCGAGTTCGTCAATCCGTTCGCGAGATATGGGAATTTGAAATTAAGGAATGGTTGAGAAACTATCAAAAAATTTAGTAAGTCTGATACTCGAAACCAATAACTGCTATGGCCTACGGCAAAAATACACATGCCATTGTAATCGGGCGAGCTTCTGCTTTCAGATGCAACAGGAATTTCTCGAGTTCGTCAATCCGTTCGCGAGATATGGGAGTTTGAAGCTAAGGAATGGTTGAGAAACCACCAAAATTTTCGCTAGTGTGATACTCGAAACCAATAACTGGATTGGCCTAGGGGAAAAGTACACATACCATTGTAATCGGGCGAGTTTCTGCTTTCAGATGCAACTGGAATTTCTCGATTTCGTCAATCCGTTCGCGAGATATGGGAGTTTGAAGTTAAGGAATGGTTGAGAAGCCATCAAAATTTTCGCAAGTCTGATACTCGAAACCAATAACTACTGTGGCCTAGGGCAAAAATACAAATACCATTGTAATCGGGCGAGTTTCTGCTTTCAGATGCAATTGGAATTTCTCGAGTTCGTCAATCCGTTCGCGAGATATGGGAGCTTGAAATATAGGAATGGTTGAGAAACCATCAAAATTTTCGCAGGTCTGATACTCGAAACCAATAACTGGAATGGCCTAGGGGAAAAGTACACATACCATTGTAATCGGGCGAGTTTCTGCTTTCAGATGCAACTGGAACTTCTCTAGTTCGTCAATCCGTTCGCGAGATATGGGAGTTTGAAGTTAAGGAATGTTTGAGAAACCCTCAAAATTTTAGTAAGTCTGATACTCGAAACAAATAACTACTATGGCCTAGGGCAAAAATACATATACCGTTGTAATCCGGCGAGCTTCTACCTTCAGATGCAACAGGAATTTCTCGAGCTCGTCAATCCCTTCGCGAGATATGGGAGTTTGAATTTAAGGAATGGTTGAGAATCCCTCAAAATTTTCGCAAGTCTGATACTCGAAACCAATAACTACAACTGCCTAGGGCAAAAATACACATACCGTTGTAATCGGGCGAGTTTTTGCTTTCAGATGCAACAGGAATTTCTCGAGTTCATCAATCCGTTCGCGAGATATGGGAGTTTGAAGTTAAGGAATGGTTGAGAAGCCATCAAAATTTTCGCAAGTCTGATACTCGAAACCAATAACTACTGTGGCCTAGGGCAAAAATACACATACCATTGTAATCGGGCGAGTTTCTGCTTTCAGATGCAAATGGAATTTCTCGAGTTCGTCAATCCGTTCGCGAGATATGGGAGCTTGAAATAAAGGAATGGTTGAGAAACCATCCAAATTTTAGTAAGTCTGATACTCGAAACCAGTAACTACTATTGCCTAGGGCAAAAATACACATACCGTTGGAATCGGGCGAGCTTCTACTTTCAGATGCAGCAGGAGTTTCTCGAGTTCGTCAATCCGTTCGCGAGATATGGGACTTTGAAGTTAAGGAATGGTTGAGAAGCCATCAAAATTTTCGCTGGTCTGATACTCGAAACCAATAACTGGAATGGCCTAGGGGAAAAGTACACACACCATTGTAATCGGGCGAGTTTCTGCTTTCAGATGCAACAGGAATTTCTCTAGTTCGTCAATCCTTTCGCGAGATATGGGAGTTTGAAGTTAAGGAATGTTTGAGAAACCCTCAAAATTTTCGTAAGTCTGATACTCGAAACCAATATCTACAACTGCCTAGGGCAAAAATACATATACCGTTGTAATCCGGCGAGCTTCTACCTTCAGATGCATCAGGAATTTTTCGAGTTCGTCAATCCCTTCGCGAGATATGGGAGTTTGAAGCTAAGGAATGGTTGAGAAACCACCAAAATTTTCGCTAGTCTGATACTCGAAACCAATAACTGGATTGGCCTAGGGGAAAAGTACACATACCATTGTAATCGGGCGAGTTTCTGCTTTCAGATGCAACTGGAATTTCTCTAGTTCGTCAATCCGTTCGGGAGACATGGGAGTTTGAAGTTAAGGAATGGTTGAGAAACCATCAAAATTTTCGCAAGTCTGATACTCGAAACCAATAAGTACTACTACCTAAGGCAAAAATACACATACCGTTGTAATCGGGCGAGTTTCTGCTTTCAGATGCAACAGGAATTTCTCGAGTTCGTCAATCCGTTCGCGAGATATGGGAGTTTGAAGCTAAGGAATGGTTGGGAAACCACCAAAATTTTCGCTAGTCCGATACTCGAAACCAATAACTGGATTGGCCTAGGGGAAAAGTACACATACCGTTGTAATCGGGCGAGTTTTTGCTTTCAGATGCAACAGGAATTTCTCGATTTCGTCAATCCGTTCGCGAGATATGGGAGTTTGAAGTTAAGGAATGGTTGAGAAGCCATCAAAATTTTCGCAAGTCTGATACTCGAAACCAATAACTACTGTGGCCTAGGGCAAAAATACAAATACCATTGTAATCGGGCGAGTTTCTGCTTTCAGATGCAACTGGAATTTCTCGAGTTCGTCAATCCGTTCGCGAGATATGGGAGCTTGAAATATAGGAATGGTTGAGAAACCATCAAAATTTTCGCTGGTCCGATACTCGAAACCAATAACTGGAATAGTCTAGGGGAAAAGTACGCACCCCATTGTAATCGGCCGAGTTTCTACTTTCAGATGCAACAGGAATTTCTCGAGTTCGTCAATCCCTTCGCGAGATATGGGAGTTTGAATTTAAGGAATGTTTGAGAAACCATCAAAATTTTCGCAAGTCTGATACTCGAAACCAATAACTACTGTGGCCTAGGGCAAAAATACACATACCGTTGTAATCGGGCGAGTTTTTGCTTTCAGATGCAACAGGAATTTCTCGATTTCGTCAATCCGTTCGCGAGATATGGGAGTTTGAAGTTAAGGAATGGTTGAGAAGCCATCAAAATTTTCGCAAGTCTGATACTCGAAACCAATAACTACTGTGGCCTAGGGCAAAAATACAAATACCATTGTAATCGGGCGAGTTTCTGCTTTCAGATGCAACTGGAATTTCTCGAGTTCGTCAATCCGTTCGCGAGATATGGGTGCTTGAAATATAGGAATGGTTGAGAAACCATCAAAATTTTCACAGGTCTGATACTCGAAACCAATAACTGGAATGGCCTAGGGGAAAAGTACACATACCATTGTAATCGGGCGAGTTTCTGCTTTCAGATGCAACTGGAATTTCTCTAGTTCGTCAATCCGTTCGCGAGATATGGGAGTTTGAAGTTAAGGAATGTTTGAGAAACCCTCAAAATTTTAGTAAGTCTGATACTCGAAACAAATAACTACTATGGCCTAGGGCAAAAATACATATACAGTTGTAATCCGGCGAGCTTCTACCTTCAGATGCAACAGGAATTTCTCGAGTTCGTCAATCCCTTCGCGAGATATGGGAGTTTGAAGTTAAGGAATGGTTGAGAATCCCTCAAAATTTTCGCAAGTCTGATACTCGAAACCAATAACTACAACTGCCTAGGGCAAAAATACATATACCGTTGTAATCCGGCGAGCTTCTACCTTCAGATGCAACAGGAATTTCTCGAGTTCGTCAATCCCTTCGCGAGATATGGGAGTTTGAAGTTAAGGAATGGTTGAGAAACCATCAAAATTTTCGCAAGTCTGATACTCGAAACCAATAACTGCTATGGCCTAGGGCAAAAATACACATACCGTTGTAATCGGGCGAGTTTCTACTTTCAGATGCATCAGGATTTTCTCGAGTTCGTCAATCCGTTCGCGAGATATGGGAATTTGAAATTAAGGAATGGTTGAGAAACTATCAAAAAATTTAGTAAGTCTGATACTCGAAACCAATAACTGCTATGGCCTACGGCAAAAATACACATGCCATTGTAATCGGGCGAGCTTCTGCTTTCAGATGCAACAGGAATTTCTCGAGTTCGTCAATCCGTTCGCGAGATATGGGAGTTTGAAGCTAAGGAATGGTTGAGAAACCACCAAAATTTTCGCTAATCTGATACTCGAAACCAATAACTGGATTGGCCTAGGGGAAAAGTACACATACCATTGTAATCGGGCGAGTTTCTGCTTTCAGATGCAACTGGAATTTCTCTAGTTCGTCAATCCGTTCGGGAGATATGGGAGTTTGAAGTTAAGGAATGGTTGAGAAACCATCAAAATTTTCGCAAGTCTGATACTCGAAACCAATAAGTACTACTACCTAAGGCAAAAATACACATACCGTTGTAATCGGGCGAGTTTCTGCTTTCAGATGCAACAGGAATTTCTCGATTTCGTCAATCCGTTCGCGAGATATGGGAGTTTGAAGTTAAGGAATGGTTGAGAAGCCATCAAAATTTTCGCAAGTCTGATACTCGAAACCAATAACTACTGTGGCCTAGGGCAAAAATACAAATACCATTGTAATCGGGCGAGTTTCTGCTTTCAGATGCAACTGGAATTTCTCGAGTTCGTCAATCCGTTCGCGAGATATGGGAGCTTGAAATATAGGAATGGTTGAGAAACCATCAAAATTTTCGCAGGTCTGATACTCGAAACCAATAACTGGAATGGCCTAGGGGAAAAGTACACATACCATTGTAATCGGGCGAGTTTCTGCTTTCAGATGCAACTGGAATTTCTCTAGTTCGTCAATCCGTTCGCGAGATATGGGAGTTTGAAGTTAAGGAATGTTTGAGAAACCCTCAAAATTTTAGTAAGTCTGATACTCGAAACAAATAACTACTATGGCCTAGGGCAAAAATACATATACCGTTGTAATCCGGCGAGCTTCTACGTTCAGATGCAACAGGAATTTCTCGAGCTCGTCAATCCCTTCGCGAGATATGGGAGTTTGAAGTTAAGGAATGGTTGAGAATCCCTCAAAATTTTCGCAAGTCTGATACTCGAAACCAATAACTACAACTGCCTAGGGCAAAAATACACATACCGTTGTAATCGGGCGAGTTTTTGCTTTCAGATGCAACAGGAATTTCTCGAGTTCGTCAATCCGTTCGCGAGATATGGGAGTTTGAAGTTAAGGAATGGTTGAGAAGCCATCAAAATTTTCGCAAGTCTGATACTCGAAACCAATAACTACTGTGGCCTAGGGCAAAAATACAAATACCATTGTAATCGGGCGAGTTTCTGCTTTCAGATGCAAATGGAATTTCTGGAGTTCGTCAATCCGTTCGCGAGATATGGGAGTTTGAAGTTAAGGAATGGTTGAGAAGCCATCAAAATTTTCGCAAGTCTGATACTCGAAACCAATAACTACTGTGGCCTAGGGCAAAAATACACATACCATTGTAATCGGGCGAGTTTCTGCTTTCAGATGCAAATGGAATTTCTGGAGTTCGTCAATCCGTTCGCGAGATATGGGAGCTTGAAATAAAGGAATGGTTGAGAAACCATCAAAATTTTAGTAAGTCTGATACTCGAAACCAATAACTACTATGGCCTAGGGCAAAAATACACATACCACTGTAATCGGGCGAGTTTCTGATTTCAGATGCAACAGGTATTTCTCGAGTTCGTCAATCAGTTCGCGAGATATGGGAGTTTGAAGTTAAGGAATGGTTGAGAAACCACCAAAATTTTCGCAAGTCTGATACTCGAAACCAGTAACTACTATTGCCTAGGGCAAAAATACACATACCGTTGGAATCGGGCGAGCTTCTACTTTCAGATGCAGCAGGAGTTTCTCGAGTTCGTCAATCCGTTCGCGAGATATGGGACTTTGAATTTAAGGAATAGTTGAGAAACCATCAAAATTTTCGCTGGTCTGATACTCGAAACCAATAACTGGAATGGCCTAGGGGAAAAGTACACACACCATTGTAATCGGGCGAGTTTCTGCTTTCAGATGCAACAGGAATTTCTCTAGTTCGTCAATCCGTTCGCGAGATATGGGAGTTTGAAGTTAAGGAATGGTTGAGAAACCATCAAAATTTTCGCAAGTCTGATACTCGAAACCAATAACTGCTATGGCCTAGGGCAAAAATACACATACCGTTGTAATCGGGCGAGTTTCTACTTTCAGATGCATCAGGATTTTCTCGAGTTCGTCAATCCGTTCGCGAGATATGGGAATTTGAAGATAAGGAATGGTTGAGAAACTATCAAAAAATTTAGTAAGCCTGATACTCGAAACCAATAACTACTATGGCCTACGGCAAAAATACACATGCCATTGTAATCGGGCGAGTTTCTACTTTCAGGTGCAACAGGAATTTCTCGAGTTAGTCAATCCGTTCGCGAGATATGGGAGTTTGAAGTTAAGGAATGGTTGAGAAACCATCAAAATTTTCGCTGGTCTGATACTCGAAACCAATAACTGGAATAGCCTAGGGGAAAAGTACGCACCCCATTGTAATCGGCCGAGTTTCTACTTTCAGATGCAACAGGAATTTCTCGAGTTCGTCAATCCGTTCGCGAGATATGGGAGTGTGAAGTTAAGGAATGGTTGAGAAACCATCAAAATTTTCGCAAGTCTAATGCTCGAAACCAATAACTACTATGGCCTACGGCAAAAATACACATGCCATTGTAATCGGGCGAGCTTCTGCTTTCAGATGCATCAGGAATTTCTCAAATTCGTCAATCCGTTCGCGAGATATGGGAGTGTGAAGTTAAGGAATGGCTGAGAAACCATCAAAATTTTCGCAAGTCTGATACTCGAAACCAATAAGTACTATTGCCTAAGGCAAAAATACACATACCGTTGTAATCGGGCGAGTTTCTGCTTTCAGATGCAACAGGAATTTCTCGAGGTCGTCAATCCGTTCGCGAGATATGGGAGTTTGAAGCTAAGGAATGGTTGAGAAACCACCAAAATTTTCGCTAGTCTGATACTCGAAACCAATAACTGGATTGGCCTAGGGGAAAAATACACATGCCATTGTAATCGGGCGAGCTTCTGCTTTCAGATGCATCAGGAATTTCTCGAATTCGACAATCCGTTCGCGAGATATGGGAGTTTGAAGTTAAGGAATAGCTGAGAAACCATCAAAATTTTCGCAAGTCTGATACTCGAAACCAATAAGTACTATTGCCTAAGGCAAAAATACACATACCATTGTAATCGGGCGAGTTTCTGCTTTCAGATGCAACTGGAATTTCTCGAGTTCGTCAATCGGTTCGCGAGATATGGGAGCTTGAAATAAAGGAATGGTTGAGAAACCATCAAAATTTTAGTAAGTCTGATACTCGAAACCAATAACTACTATGGCCTAGGGCAAAAATACACATACCACTGTAATCGGGCGAGTTTCTGATTTCAGATGCAACAGGTATTTCTCGAGTTCGTCAATCAGTTCGCGAGATATGGGAGTTTGAAGTTAAGGAATGGTTGAGAAACCACCACAATTTTCGCAAGTCTGATACTCGAAACAAATAACTGGAATAGCCTAGGGGAAAAGTACGCACCCCATTCTAATCGGCCGAGTTTCTACTTTCAGATGCAACAGGAATTTCTCGAGTTTGTCAATCAGTTCGCGAGATATGGGAGTTTGAAGTTAAGGAATGGTTGAGAAACCATCAAAATTTTCGCTGGTCTGATACTCGAAACCAATAACTGGAATAGCCTAGGGGAAAAGTACGCACCCCATTGTAATCGGCCGAGTTTCTACTTTCAGATGCAACCGGAATTTCTCGAGTTCGTCAATCCGTTCGCGAGATATGGGAGTGTGAAGTTAAGGAATGGTTGAGAAACCATCAAAATTTTCGCAAGTCTGATACTCGAAACCAATAACTGCTATGGCCTAGGGCAAAAATACACATACCATTGTAATCGGGCGAGATTATGCTTTCAGATGTAACTGGAATTTCTCGAGTTGGTAATCCATTCGCGAGATATGGGAGTTTGAAGTTAAGGAATGGTTGAGAAGCCATCATAATTTTCGCAAGTATGATACTCGAAACCAATAACTACTGTGGCCTAGGGCAAAAATACACATACCAGTGTAATCGGGCGAGTTTCTGCTTTCAGATGCAACTGGAATTTCTCGAGTTCGTCAATCCGTTCGCGAGATATGGGACTTTGAAGTTAAGGAATGGTTGAGAAACCATCAAAATTTTCGCTGGTCTGATACTCGAAACCAATAACTGCTATGGCCTAGGGGAAAAGTACACACAGCATCGTAATCGGGCGAGTTTCTGCTTTCAGATGCAACTGGAATTTCTCTAGTTCGTCAATCCGTTCGCGAGATATGGGAGTTTGAAGTTAAGGAATGGTTGAGGATCCCTCAAAATTTTCGCAAGTCTGATACTCGAAGCCAATAACTACAACTGCCTAGGTCAAAAATACACATACCGTTGTAATCGGGCGAGTTTTTGCTTTCAGATGCAACAGGAATTTCTCGGGTTCGTCAATCCGTTCGCGAGATATGGGAGTTAGAAGTTAAGGAATGGTTGAGAAGCCATCAAAATTTTCGCAAGTCTGATACTCGAAACCAATAACTACTGTGGCCTAGGGCAAAAATACACATACCATTGTAATCGGGCGAGTTTCTGCTTTCAGATGCAACTGGAATTTCTCGAGTTCGTCAATCCGTTCGCGAGATATGGGAGCTTGAAATAAAGGAATGGTTGAGAAACCATCAAAATTTTAGTAAGTCTGTTACTCGAAACCAATAACTACTATGGCCTAGGGCAAAAATACACATACCAATGTAATCGGGCGAGTTTCTGATTTCAGATGCAACAGGTATTTCTCGAGTTCGTCAATCAGTTCGCGAGATATGGGAGTTTGAAGTTAAGGAATGGTTGAGGATCCCTCAAAATTTTCGCAAGTCTGATACTCGAAGCCAATAACTACAACTGCCTAGGTCAAAAATACACATACCGTTGTAATCGGGCGAGTTTTTGCTTTCAGATGCAACAGGAATTTCTCGAGTTCGTCAATCCGTTCGCGAGATATGGGAGTTAGAAGTTAAGGAATGGTTGAGAAGCCATCAAAATTTTCGCAAGTCTGATACTCGAAACCAATAACTACTGTGGCCTTTTTTTTTTTTTTTTTTTTTAACGTGGGGGAAATCTTCGAAAGACCCCCCCGCCGCCTGGGGAGGGGCGGGGGGAGTGTGGGATTCCCCGCGCCCGGAAGGAAACCCATCGGGCGCGGGACCTACCCACTAAAACCCACCACGGTGGCCATCCTCGCACTATGCAGGGGGAGCACCTGGGACCGAAGACATCATAACATCAGGTGCTCCCCCGTGCAGGGCTCTCGCGCCCGTGTCCTCCCGTTCCAGGGAAGGGAGGGGGTACTTCACCCTCCCTTCCCTGTTTTCTCCTCGGCGCTCTGGCGCCCGACGTCGGAGCAGGGCCACACTGCTCCGACGTCCCACTCCCGGGGGCCGCCCGAGGGCGGCCGCGAGTCCCACACTCGCGACCGCCCACGGCCCCCATAGCCGCGCCGGAGGCACGGCCCTGGGACCGTGCCGTCGGCGCGGCCGCACCCCGGCTCGTACGCTCCCGAGGGCGGCTCTGGCCTCTCCGCCCTCGAGAGCGTCGCCGTCCCTTATTCTTCCCACCCCTCAGACGACGGGCGGTGGCACGAGCCTCAAGGGCTACGCACCCCCGCCCGCCGCTCTCAGGGTGGCCTCCCCGGCCCTTCCGGAGGCCCACCCGCCCCCGGCCTCGGACGAGGCCTCGCTCGCGGTCTCCCGCTCTCGCGAATGCGGCTCGCGGCCTCCTTCTGTGAGATTACCTCCTCGCAGAAGGAGGCCACGGCCCGCCACTTCGTCTCGCTGCCGAGCATGGCCCGTACCACGCCCGGCAGCGACAGATCCGCCCCAATCACGGCCGTGAGGACACGGCGCTCCACCCCCCAGGCCGGACACACCTCGAGGGTGTGTTGCGCCGTGTCCTCGTCCGCTGGACAGTGCCAGCAGCGCGCCGCCTCTTCCACACCGATCCGGCACAGGTACTGTCCGAAGCATCCGTGCCCGGACAGCACCTGCACCAACCGGTAGGTGAGTGAGCCGAAGCGCCTACCCAGCCACTCAAACAGGACCGGCCGGATAGCCCGGACAGTCCTCTGGCCGAACAACGGCTCGGCCAGCCGCTGCTGCCAAAGCTGCAGCATGGACTCCCGGGCCTGGCGCCTGAGGGCCTCCACCTCGCGTCCCGCCAGGACCACCCCATCCTCGCGGGCGCGCATGCGGCCCTCGTAGAAAGCCGCATGCGCGCCCGCGATCAAGTCCGCCGGGGGTAGCCCTGACAGGACGCTCGCCGCCTCATACGAAACGGTCCGGTACCCCCGGGCGATAACTACTGTGGCCTAGGGCAAAAATACACATACCATTGTAATCGGGCGAGTTTCTGCTTTCAGATGCAACTGGAATTTCTCGAGTTCGTCAATCCGTTCGCGAGATATGGGAGCTTGAAATAAAGGAATGGTTGAGAAACCATCAAAATTTTAGTAAGTCTGATACTCGAAACCAATAACTACTATGGCCTAGGGCAAAAATACACAAACCACTGTAATCGGGCGAGTTTCTGATTTCAGATGCAACAGGTATTTCTCGAGTTCGTGAATCAGTTCGCGAGATATGGTGGTTTGAAGTTAAGGAATGGTTGAGAAACCACCAATATTTTCGCAAGTCTGATACTCGAAACCAATAACTGGAATAGCCTAGGGGAAAAGTACGCACCCCATTGTAATCGGCCGAGTTTCTACTTTCAGATGCAACAGGAATATCTCGAGTTCGTCAATCCGTTCGCGAGATATGGGAGTTTGAAGTTAAGGAATGATTGAGAAACCATCAAAATTTTCGCAAGTCTAATGCCCGAAACCAATAACTACTATGGCCTACGGCAAAAATACACATACCGTTGTAATCGGGCGAGCTTCTACTTTCAGGTGCAACAGGAAATTCTCGAGTTCGTCAATCCGTTCGCGAAATATGGGAGTTTGAAGTTAAGGAATGGTTGAGAAACCATTAAAATTTTCGCTGGTCTGATACTCGAAACCAATAACTGGAATGGCCTAGGGGAAAAGTACACATAACATTGTAATCGGGCGAGTTTCTGCTTTCAGATGCAACTAGAATTTCTCTAGTTCGTCAATCCGTTCGCGAGATATGGGAGCTTGAAATAAAGGAATGGTTGAGAAACCATCCAAATTTTAGTAAGTCTGATACTCGAAACCAGTAACTACTATTGCCTAGGGCAAAAATACACATACCGTTGGAATCGGGCGAGCTTCTACTTTCAGATGCAGCAGGAGTTTCTCGAGTTCGTCAATCCGTTCGCGAGATATGGGACTTTGAAGTTAAGGAATGGTTGAGAAGCCATCAAAATTTTCGCTGGTCTGATACTCGAAACCAATAACTGGAATGGCCTAGGGGAAAAGTACACACACCATTGTAATCGGGCGAGTTTCTGCTTTCAGATGCAACAGGAATTTCTCTAGTTCGTCAATCCTTTCGCGAGATATGGGAGTTTGAAGTTAAGGAATGTTTGAGAAACCCTCAAAATTTTCGCAAGTCTGATACTCGAAACCAATATCTACAACTGCCTAGGGCAAAAATACATATACCGTTGTAATCCGGCGAGCTTCTACCTTCAGATGCAACAGGAATTTTTCGAGTTCGTCAATCCCTTCGCGAGATATGGGAGTTTGAAGCTAAGGAATGGTTGAGAAACCACCAAAATTTTCGCTAGTCTGATACTCGAAACCAATAACTGGATTGGCCTAGGGGAAAAGTACACATACCATTGTAATCGGGCGAGTTTCTGCTTTCAGATGCAACTGGAATTTCTCTAGTTCGTCAATCCGTTCGGGAGATATGGGAGTTTGAAGTTAAGGAATGGTTGAGAAACCATCAAAATTTTCGCAAGTCTGATACTCGAAACCAATAAGTACTACTACCTAAGGCAAAAATACACATACCGTTGTAATCGGGCGAGTTTCTGCTTTCAGATGCAACAGGAATTTCTCGAGTTCGTCAATCCGTTCGCGAGATATGGGAGTTTGAAGCTAAGGAATGGTTGGGAAACCACCAAAATTTTCGCTAGTCTGATACTCGAAACCAATAACTGGATTGGCCTAGGGGAAAAGTACACATACCGTTGTAATCGGGCGAGTTTTTGCTTTCAGATGCAACAGGAATTTCTCGATTTCGTCAATCCGTTCGCGAGATATGGGAGTTTGAAGTTAAGGAATGGTTGAGAAGCCATCAAAATTTTCGCAAGTCTGATACTCGAAACCAATAACTACTGTGGCCTAGGGCAAAAATACAAATACCATTGTAATCGGGCGAGTTTCTGCTTTCAGATGCAACTGGAATTTCTCGAGTTCGTCAATCCGTTCGCGAGATATGGGAGCTTGAAATATAGGAATGGTTGAGAAACCATCAAAATTTTCGCAGGTCTGATACTCGAAACCAATAACTGGAATGGCCTAGGGGAAAAGTACACATACCATTGTAATCGGGCGAGTTTCTGCTTTCAGATGCAACTGGAATTTCTCTAGTTCGTCAATCCGTTCGCGAGATATGGGAGTTTCAAGTTAAGGAATGTTTGAGAAGCCCTCAAAATTTTAGTAAGTCTGATACTCGAAACAAATAACTACTATGGCCTAGGGCAAAAATACATATACCGTTGTACTCCGGCGAGCTTCTACCTTCAGATGCAACAGGAATTTCTCGAGCTCGTCAATCCCTTCGCGAGATATGGGACTTTGAAGTTAAGGAATGGTTGAGAAACCATCAAAATTTTCGCTGGTCTGATACTCGAAACCAATAACTGCTATGGCCTAGGGCAAAAATACACATACCATTGTAATCGGGCGAGATTATGCTTTCAGATGTAACTGGAATTTCTCGAGTTGGTAGTCCATTCGCGAGATGTGGGAGTTTGAAGTTAAGGAATGGTTGAGGAACTATCAAAATTTTAGTAAGTCTGATACTCGAAACCAACAACTGGAATAGCCTAGGGGAAAAGTACGAACCCCATTGTAATCGGCCGAGTTTCTACTTTCAGATGCAACAGGAATTTCTCGAGTTCGTCAATCCGTTCGCGAGATATGGGAGTTTGAAGTTTAGGAATGGTTGAGAAACCATCAAAATTTTCGCAAGTCTAATGCTCGAAACCAATAACTACTATGGCCTACGGCAAAAATACACATGCCATTGTAATCGGGCGAGTTTCTACTTTCAGGTGCAACAGGAATTTCTCGAGTTCGTCAATCCGTTCGCGAAATATGGGAGTTTGAAGTTAAGGAATGGTTGAGAAACCATTAAAATTTTCGCTGGTCTGATACTCGAAACCAATAACTGGAATGGCCTAGGGGAAAAGTACACACAGCATCGTAATCGGGCGAGTTTCTGCTTTCAGATGCAACTGGAATTTCTCTAGTTCGTCAATCCGTTCGCGAGATATGGGAGTTTGAAGTTAAGGAATGGTTGAGGATCCCTCAAAATTTTCGCAAGTCTGATACTCGAAGCCAATAACTAAAACTGCCTAGGTCAAAAATACACATACCGTTGTAATCGGGCGAGTCTTTGCTTTCAGATGCAACAGGAATTTCTCGGGTTCGTCAATCCGTTCGCGAGATATGGGAGTTAGAAGTTAAGGAATGGTTGAGAAGCCATCAAAATTTTCGCAAGTCTGATACTCGAAACCAATAACTACTGTGGCCTAGGGCAAAAATACACATACCATTGTAATCGGGCGAGTTTCTGCTTTCAGATGCAACTGGAATTTCTCGAGTTCGTCAATCCGATCGCGAGATATGGGAGCTTGAAATAAAGGAATGGTTGAGAAACCATCAAAATTTTAGTAAGTCTGATACTCGAAACCAATAACTACTATGGCCTAGGGCAAAAATACACATACCAATGTAATCGGGCGAGTTTCTGATTTCAGATGCAACAGGTATTTCTCGAGTTCGTCAATCAGTTCGCGAGATATGGGAGTTTGAAGTTAAGGAATGGTTGAGGATCCCTCAAAATTTTCGCAAGTCTGATACTCGAAGCCAATAACTACAACTGCCTAGGTCAAAAATACACATACCGTTGTAATCGGGCGAGTTTTTGCTTTCAGATGCAACAGGAATTTCTCGAGTTCGTCAATCCGTTCGCGACATATGGGAGTTAGAAGTTAAGGAATGGTTGAGAAGCCATCAAAATTTTCGCAAGTCTGATACTCGAAACCAATAACTACTGTGGCCTAGGGCAAAAATACACATACCATTGTAATCGGGCGAGTTTCTGCTTTCAGATGCAACTGGAATTTCTCGAGTTCGTCAATCCGTTCGCGAGATATGGGAGCTTGAAATAAAGGAATGGTTGAGAAACCATCAAAATTTTAGTAAGTCTGATACTCGAAACCAATAACTACTATGGCCTAGGGCAAAAATACACAAACCACTGTAATCGGGCGAGTTTCTGATTTCAGATGCAACAGGTATTTCTCGAGTTCGTGAATCAGTTCGCGAGATATGGTGGTTTGAAGTTAAGGAATGGTTGAGAAACCACCAATATTTTCGCAAGTCTGATACTCGAAACCAATAACTGGAATAGCCTAGGGGAAAAGTACGCACCCCATTGTAATCGGCCGAGTTTCTACTTTCAGATGCAACAGGAATATCTCGAGTTCGTCAATCCGTTCGCGAGATATGGGAGTTTGAAGTTAAGGAATGGTTGAGAAACCATCAAAATTTTCGCAAGTCTAATGCCCGAAACCAATAACTACTATGGCCTACGGCAAAAATACACATACCGTTGTAATCGGGCGAGCTTCTACTTTCAGGTGCAACAGGAATTTCTCGAGTTCGTCAATCCGTTCGCGAAATATGGGAGTTTGAAGTTAAGGAATGGTTGAGAAACCATTAAAATTTTCGCTGGTCTGATACTCGAAACCAATAACTGGAATGGCCTAGGGGAAAAGTACACATAACATTGTAATCGGGCGAGTTTCTGCTTTCAGATGCAACTAGAATTTCTCTAGTTCGTCAATCCGTTCGCAAGATATGGGAGTTTGAAGTTAAGGAATGTTTGAGAAACCCTCAAAATTTTAGTAAGTCTGATACTCGAAACAAATAACTACTATGGCCTAGGGCAAAAATACATATACCGTTGTAATCCGGCGAGCTTCTACCTTCAGATGCAACAGGAATTTCTCGAGTTCGTCAGTCCCTTCGCGAGATATGGGAGTTTGAAGTTAAGGAATGGTTGAGAATCCCTCAAAATTTTCGCAAGTCTGATACTCGAAACCAATAACTACAACTGCCTAGGGCAAAAATACACATACCGTTGTAATCGGGCGAGTTTTTGCTTTCAGATGCAACAGGAATTTCTCGAGTTCGTCAATCCGTTCGCGAGATATGGGAGTTTGAATTTAAGGAATGGTTGAGAAGCCATCAAAATTTTCGCAAGTCTGATACTCGAAACCAATAACTACTGTGGCCTAGGGCAAAAATACACATACCATTGTAATCGGGCGAGTTTCTGCTTTCAGATGCAAATGGAATTTCTCGAGTTCGTCAATCCGTTCGCGAGATATGGGAGCTTGAAATAAAGGAATGGTTGAGAAACCATCAAAATTTTCGCTGGTCTGATACTCGAAACCAATAACTGGAATGGCCTAGGGGAAAAGTACACACACCATTGTAATCGGGCGAGTTTCTGCTTTCAGATGCAACAGGAATTTCTCTAGTTCGTCAATCCGTTCGCGAGATATGGGACTTTGAAGTTAAGGAATGGTTGAGAAACCATCAAAATTTTCGCTGGTCTGATACTCGAAACCAATAACTGGAATGGCCTAGGGGAAAAGTACACACACCATTGTAATCGGGCGAGTTTCTGCTTTCAGATGCAACAGGAATTTCTCTAGTTCGTCAATCCGTTCGCGAGATATGGGAGTTTGAAGTTAAGGAATGTTTGAGAAACCATCAAAATTTTAGTAAGTCTGATACTCGAAACCAATAACTACTATGGCCTAGGGCAAAAATACACATACCACTGTAATCGGGCGAGTTTCTGATTTCAGATGCAACAGGTATTTCTCGAGTTCGTCAATCAGTTCGCGAGATATGGGAGTTTGAAGTTAAGAAATGGTTGAGAAACCACCAATATTTAACCATTCCTTAACTTCAAACTCCCATATCTCGCGAACGGATTGACGAACTCGAGAAATTCCTGTTGCATCCGAAAGCAGAAACTCGCCCGATTTCAACGGTATGTGCATTTTTGCCCTAGGCCGTAGTAGTTATTGGTTTCGAGTATCAGACTTGCGAAAACTTTGATGGTTTCTCAAGCATTCCATAACTTCTAACTCCCATATCTCGCGAACGGATTGACGAACTCGAGAATTTCCTATTGCATCTGAAAGCAGAAACACGCCCGATTATAACGGTACGTGTATTTTTGACCTAGGCCATTCCAGTTATTGGTTTAGAGTATCAGACCAGCGAAAATTTTGATGGTTTCTCAACCATTCCTTAACTTCAAACTCCCATATCTCGCGAACGGATTGACGAACTCGAGAAATTCCTGTTGCATCTGAAAGTGGAAACTCGTCCGATTACAAAGGTATGTGCATATTTCCCCTATGCCTTTGTAGTTATTGGTTTCGAGTATCAGACTTGCGAAAATTTTGATGGTTTCTCAACCATTCCTTAACTTCAAACTCCCATATCTCACGAACGGAATGACGAACTCGAGAAATTCCTGTTGCATCTGAAAGTAGAAACTCGCACGATTACAATGGTGTGTGTACTTTTCCCCTAGGCCATTCCAGTTATTGGATTCGAGTATCATACTTGCGAAAATTTTGATGGTTTCTCAAGCATTCCATAACTTCAAACTCCCATATCTCGCGAACGGATTGACGAACTCGAGAAATTCCTGTTGCATCTGAAAGCAGAAACTCGCCCGATTACAACGGTATGTGTATTTTTCCCCTAGACCATTGTAGTTATTGGTTTCTAGCATCAGAATTGCGAAAATTTTGATGGTTTCTCAACCGTTCCTTAACTTCAAACTCCCATATCTCGCGAACAGAATGACGAACTCGAGAAATTCCTGTTGCATCTGAAAGTGGAAACTCGCCCGATTACAAAGGTATGTGCATTTTTCCCCTATGGCTTTGCAGTTATTGGTTTCGAGTATCAGACTTGCGAAAATTTTGATGGTTTCTCAACCATTCCTTAAATTCAAACTCCCATATCTCGCGAACGGAATGACGAATTCGAGAAATTCCTGTTGCATCTGAAAGCAGAAACTCGCCCGATTACACCGGTACGGGTATTTTTCCCCTAGGCCTTTGTAGTTATTGGTTTCGAGTATCAGACTTGCGATAATATTGATGGTTTCTCAAGCATTCCTTAACTTCAAACTCCCATATCTCATGAACGGATTGACGAACTCGAGAAATTCCTGTTGCATCTGAAAGTGGAAACTCTCCCGATTACAAAGGAATGTGCATTTTTCCCCTATGGCTTTGTAGTTATTGGTTTCGAGTATCAGACTTGCGAAAATTTTGATGGTTTCTCAACCATTCCTTAACTTCAAACTCCCATATCTCGCGAACGGAATGAGGAACTCGAGAAATTCCTGTTGCATCTGAAAGCAGAAACTCGCCCGATTACACCGGTACGGGTATTTTTCCCCTAGGCCTTTGTAGTTATTGGTTTCGAGTATCAGACTTGCGATAATATTGATGGTTTCTCAAGCATTCCTTAACTTCAAACTCCCATGTCTCGCGAACGGATTGACGAACTCGAGAAATTCCTATTGCATCTGAAAGCAGAAACACGCCCGATTACAACGGTACGTGTATTTTTGACCTAGGCCATTCCAGTTATTGGTTTCGAGTATCAGACCAGCGAAAATTTTGGTGGTTTCTCAACCATTCCTTAACTTCAAACTCCCATATCTCACGAACGGAATGACGAACTCGAGAAATTCCTGTTGCATCTGATGGTAGAAACTCGCACGATTACAATGGTGTGTGTACTTTTCCCCTAGGCCATTCCAGTTATTTGTTTTCGAGTATCAGACATGGGAAAATTTTGATGGTTTCTCAATCATTCCTTAACTTCAAACTTCCATATCTCGCGAACGGATTGACGAACTCGAGAATTTCCTATTGCATCTGAAAGCAGAAACTCGCCCGATTACAACGGCATGTGTATTTTTGCCCTAGGCCATAGTTGTTATTGGTTTCGAGTATCAGACCAGCGAAAATTTTGGTGGTTTCTCAACCATTCCTTAACTTCAAACTCCCATATCTCACGAACGGAATGACGAACTCGAGAAATTCCTGTTGCATCTGATGGTAGAAACTCGCACGATTACAATGGTGTGTGTACTTTTCCCCTAGGCCATTCCAGTTATTTGTTTTCGAGTATCAGACATGGGAAAATTTTGATGGTTTCTCAATCATTCCTTAACTTCAAACTTCCATATCTCGCGAACGGATTGACGAACTCGAGAATTTCCTATTGCATCTGAAAGCAGAAACTCGCCCGATTACAACGGCATGTGTATTTTTGCCCTAGGCCATAGTTGTTATTGGTTTCGAGTATCAGACTTGCGAAAATTTTGATGGTTTCTCAACCATTCCATAACTTCAAACTACCATATCTCGCGAACGGATTGACGAACTCGAGAATTTCCTATTGCATCTGAAAGCAGAAACACGCCCGATTATAACGGTACGTGTATTTTTGACCTAGGCCATTCCAGTTATTGGTTTCGAGTATCAGACCAGCGGAAATTTGATGGTTTCTCAAACATTCCTTAACTTCAAACTCCCATATCTCACGAACGGAATGACGAACTCGAGAAATTCCTCTTGCATCTGAAAGTAGATACTCGCACGATTACAATGGCGTGTGTACTTTTGCCCTAGGCAATTCCAGTTATTGGTTTCGAGTATCAGACTTGCGAAAATTTTGAAGGTTTCTCAACCATTCCTTAACTTCAAACTCCCATATCTCGCGAACGGATTGACGAACTCGAGAAATTCCTGTTGCATCTGAAAGCAGAAACTCGCCCGATTTCAACCGTATGTGCATTTTTGCCCTAGGCTATAATAGTTATTGGTTTCGAGTATCAGACTTTCGAAAATTTTGATGGTTTCTCAAGCATTCCATAACTTCTAACTCCCATATCTCGCGAACGGATTGACGAACTCGAGAAATTTCTGTTGCATCTGAAAGCAGAAACTCGCCCGATTACAACGGTATGTGTATTTTTCCCCTAGGCCATTGTAGTTATTGGTTTCTAGCATCAGAATTGCGAAAATTTTGATGGTTTCTCAACCATTCCTTAACTTCAAACTCCCATATCTCGCGAACGGAATGACGAACTCGAGAAATTCCTGTTGCATCTGAAAGTGGAAACTCGTCCGATTACAAAGGTATGTGTATTTTCCCCCTAGGCCATTGTAGTTATTGGTTTCGAGTATCAGACTTGCGAAAATTTTGAAGGTTTCTCAACCATTCCTTAACTTCAAACTCCCATATATCGCGAACGGATTGACGAACTCGAGAAATTCCTGTTGCATCTGAAAGCATAAACCCGCCCGATTTCAACGGTATGTGCATTTTTGCCCTAGGCCATAGTAGTAATTGGTTTCGAGTATCAGACTTGCGAAAATTTTCATGGTTTTTCAAGCATGCCATAACTTCTAACTCCCATATCTCGCGAACGGATTGACGAACTCGAGAAATTCCTGTTGCATCTGAAAGTAGAAACTCGCACTTATACAATGGTGTGTGTACTTTTCCCCTAGGCCATTCCAGTTATTGGTTTCGGGTATCAGACTTGCGATAATATTGATGGTTTCTCAAGCATTCCTTAACTTCAAACTCCCATATCTCGCGAACGGATTGACGAACTCGAGAAATTCCTGTTGCATCTGAAAGTAGAAACTCGCACGATTACAATGGTGTGTGTACTTTTCCCCTAGGCCGTTCCAGTTATTTGTTTTCGAGTATCAGACATGCGAAACTTTTGATGGTTTCTCAATCATTCCTTAACTTCAAACTTCCATATCTCGCGAACGGATTGACGAACTCGAGAATTTCCTATTGCTTCTGAAAGCAGAAACTCGCCCGATTACAACGGTATGTGTATTTTTGCCCTAGGCCATAGTTGTTATTGGTTTCGAGTATCAGACTTGCGAAAATTTTGATGGTTTCTCAACCACTCCTTAACTTCAAACTCCCATATCTCACGAACGGAATGACGAACTCGAGAAATTCCTCTTGCATCTGAAAGTAGATACTCGCACGATTACAATGGCGTGTGTACTTTTGCCCTAGGCAATTCCAGTTATTGGTTTCGAGTATCAGACTTGCGAAAATTTTGAAGGTTTCTCAACCATTCCTTAACTTCAAACTCCCATATCTCGCGAACGGATTGACGAACTCGAGAAATTCCTGTTGCATCTGAAAGCAGAAACTCGCCCGATTTCAACCGTATGTGCATTTTTGCCCTAGGCTATAGTTGTTATTGGTTTCGAGTATCAGACTTTCGAAAATTTTGATGGTTTCTCAAGCATTCCATAACTTCTAACTCCCATATCTCGCGAACGGATTGACGAACTCGAGAAATTTCTGTTGCATCTGAAAGCAGAAACTCGCCCGATTACAACGGTATGTGTATTTTTCCCCTAGGCCATTGTAGTTATTGGTTTCTAGCATCAGAATTGCGAAAATTTTGATGGTTTCTCAACCATTCCTTAACTTCAAACTCCCATATCTCGCGAACGGAATGACGAACTCGAGAAATTCCTGTTGCATCTGAAAGTGGAAACTCGTCCGATTACAAAGGTATTTGCATTTTTCCCCTATGCCTTTGTAGTTATTGGTTTCGAGTATCAGACTTGCGAAAGTTTTGATGGTTTCTCAACCATTCCTTAACTTCAAACTCCCATATCTCGCGAACGGATTGACGAACTCGAGAAACTCCTGTTGCATCTGGAAGCAGAAACTCGCCCGATTACAACGGTATGTGTATTTTTCCCCTAGGCCATTGTAGTTATTGGTTTCTAGCATCAGAATTGCGAAAATTTTGATGGTTTCTCAACCATTCCTTAACTTCAAACTCCCATATCTCGCGAACGGAATGACGAACTCGAGAAATTCCTGTTGCATCTGAAAGTGGAAACTCGTCCGATTACAAAGGTATTTGCATTTTTCCCCTATGCCTTTGTAGTTATTGGTTTCGAGTATCAGACTTGCGAAAGTTTTGATGGTTTCTCAACCATTCCTTAACTTCAAACTCCCATATCTCGCGAACGGATTGACGAACTCGAGAAACTCCTGTTGCATCTGGAAGCAGAAACTCGCCCGATTACAACGGTATGTGTATTTTCCCCCTAGGCCATTGTAGTTATTGGTTTCGAGTATCAGACTTGCGAAAATTTTGAAGGTTTCTCAACCATTCCTTAACTTCAAACTCCCATATCTCGCGAACGGATTGACGAACTCGAGAAATTCCTGTTGCATCTGAAAGCAGAAACCCGCCAGATTTCAACGGTATGTGCATTTTTGCCCTAGGCCATAGTAGTAATTGGTTTCGAGTATCAGACTTGCGAAAATTTTCATGGTTTTTCAAGCATTCCATAACTTCTAACTCCCATATCTCGCGAACGGATTGACGAACTCGAGAAATTCCTGTTGCATCTGAAAGTAGAAACTCGCACTTATACAATGGTGTGTGTACTTTTCCCCTAGGCCATTCCAGTTATTGGTTTCGGGTATCAGACTTGCGATAATATTGATGGTTTCTCAAGCATTCCTTAACTTCAAACTCCCATATCTCGCGAACGGATTGACGAACTCGAGAAACTCCTGTTGCATCTGAAAGCAGAAACTCGCCCGATTTCAACGGTATGTGCATTTTTGCCCTAGGCCATAGTATTTATTGGTTTCGAGCATCAGAATTGCGAAAATTTTGATGGTTTCTCAACCACTCCTTAACTTCAAACTCCCATATCTCGCGAACGGATTGACGAACTCGAGAAATTCCTCTTGCATCTGAAAGTAGATACTCGCACGATTACAATGGCGTGTGTACTTTTGCCCTAGGCAATTCCAGTTATTGGTTTCGAGTATCAGACTTGCGAAAATTTTGAAGGTTTCTCAACCATTCCTTAACTTCAAACTCCCATATCTCGCGAACGGATTGACGAACTCGAGAAATTCCTGTTGCATCTGAAAGCAGAAACTCGCCCGATTTCAACCGTATGTGCATTTTTGCCCTAGGCTATAATAGTTATTGGTTTCGAGTATCAGACTTTCGAAAATTTTGATGGTTTCTCAAGCATTCCATAACTTCTAACTCCCATATCTCGCGAACGGATTGACGAACTCGAGAAATTTCTGTTGCATCTGAAAGCAGAAACTCGCCCGATTACAACGGTATGTGTATTTTTCCCCTAGGCCATTGTAGTTATTGGTTTCTAGCATCAGAATTGCGAAAATTTTGATGGTTTCTCAACCATTCCTTAACTTCAAACTCCCATATCTCGCGAACGGAATGACGAACTCGAGAAATTCCTGTTGCATCTGAAAGTGGAAACTCGTCCGATTACAAAGGTATTTGCATTTTTCCCCTATGCCTTTGTAGTTATTGGTTTCGAGTATCAGACTTGCGAAAGTTTTGATGGTTTCTCAACCATTCCTTAACTTCAAACTCCCATATCTCGCGAACGGATTGACGAACTCGAGAAACTCCTGTTGCATCTGGAAGCAGAAACTCGCCCGATTACAACGGTATGTGTATTTTCCCCCTAGGCCATTGTAGTTATTGGTTTCGAGTATCAGACTTGCGAAAATTTTGAACGTTTCTCAACCATTCCTTAGCTTCAAACTCCCATATCTCGCGAACGGATTGACGAACTCGAGAAATTCCTGTTGCATCTGAAAGCAGAAACCCGCCCGATTTCAACGGTATGTGCATTTTTGCCCTAGGCCATAGTAGTAATTGGTTTCGAGTATCAGACTTGCGAAAATTTTCATGGTTTTTCAAGCATGCCATAACTTCTAACTCCCATATCTCGCGAACGGATTGACGAACTCGAGAAATTCCTGTTGCATCTGAAAGTAGAAACTCGCACTTATACAATGGTGTGTGTACTTTTCCCCTAGGCCATTCCAGTTATTGGTTTCGGGTATCAGACTTGCGATAATATTGATGGTTTCTCAAGCATTCCTTAACTTCAAACTCCCATATCTCGCGAACGGATTGACGAACTCGAGAAATTCCTGTTGCATCTGAAAGTAGAAACTCGCACGATTACAATGGTGTGTGTACTTTTCCCCTAGGCCGTTCCAGTTATTTGTTTTCGAGTATCAGACATGCGAAACTTTTGATGGTTTCTCAATCATTCCTTAACTTCAAACTTCCATATCTCGCGAACGGATTGACGAACTCGAGAATTTCCTATTGCTTCTGAAAGCAGAAACTCGCCCGATTACAACGGTATGTGTATTTTCCCCCTAGGCCATTGTAGTTATTGGTTTCGAGTATCAGACTTGCGAAAATTTTGAACGTTTCTCAACCATTCCTTAGCTTCAAACTCCCATATCTCGCGAACGGATTGACGAACTCGAGAAATTCCTGTTGCATCTGAAAGTAGAAACTCGCACGATTACAATGGTGTGTGTACTTTTCCCCTAGGCCGTTCCAGTTATTTGTTTTCGAGTATCAGACATGCGAAACTTTTGATGGTTTCTCAATCATTCCTTAACTTCAAACTTCCATATCTCGCGAACGGATTGACGAACTCGAGAAACTCCTGTTGCATCTGGAAGCAGAAACTCGCCCGATTACAACGGTATGTGTATTTTCCCCCTAGGCCATTGTAGTTATTGGTTTCGAGTATCAGACTTGCGAAAATTTTGAAGGTTTTTCAACCATTCCTTAACTTCAAACTCCCATATCTCGCGAACGGATTGACGAACTCGAGAAATTCCTGTTGCATCTGAAAGCAGAAACCCGCCCGATTTCAACGGTATGTGCATTTTTGCCCTAGGCCATAGTAGTAATTGGTTTCGAGTATCAGACTTGCGAAAATTTTCATGGTTTTTCAAGCATGCCATAACTTCTAACTCCCATATCTCGCGAACGGATTGACGAACTCGAAAAATTCCTGTTGCATCTGAAAGTAGAAACTCGCACTTATACAATGGTGTGTGTACTTTTCCCCTAGGCCATTCCAGTTATTGGTTTCGGGTATCAGACTTGCGATAATATTGATGGTTTCTCAAGCATTCCTTAACTTCAAACTCCCATATCTCGCGAACGGATTGACGAACTCGAGAAACTCCTGTTGCATCTGAAAGCAGAAACTCGCCCGATTTCAACGGTATGTGCATTTTTGCCCTAGGCCATAGTATTTATTGGTTTCGAGCATCAGAATTGCGAAAATTTTGATGGTTTCTCAACCACTCCTTAACTTCAAACTCCCATATCTCGCGAACGGATTGACGAACTCGAGAAATTCCTGTTGCATCTGAAAGCAGAAACTCGCCCGATTACAACGGTATGTGTATTTTTCCCCTAGACCATTGTAGTTATTGGTTTCTAGCATCAGAATTGCGAAAATTTTGATGGTTTCTCAACCGTTCCTTAATTTCAAACTCCCATATCTCGCGAACGGAATGACGAACTCGAGAAATTCCTGTTGCATCTGAAAGTGGAAACTCGCCCGATTACAAAGGTATGTGCATTTTTCCCCTATGGCTTTGTAGTTATTGGTTTCGAGTATCAGACTTGCGAAAATTTTGATGATTTCTCAACCATTCCTTAACTTCAAACTCCCATATCTCGCGAACGGAATGACGAACTCGAGAAATTCCTGTTGCATCTGAAAGCAGAAACTCGCCCGATTACACCGGTACGGGTATTTTTCCCCTAGGCCTTTGTAGTTATTGGTTTCGAGTATCAGACTTGCGATAATATTGATGGTTTCTCAAGCATTCCTTAACTTCAAACTCCCATATCTCGCGAACGGATTGACGAACTCGAGAAATTCCTATTGCATCTGAAAGCAGAAACACGCCCGATTACAACGGTACGTGTATTTTTGACCTAGGCCATTCCAGTTATTGGTTTCGAGTATCAGACCAGCGAAAATTTTGGTGGTTTCTCAAACATTCCTTAACTTCAAACTCCCATATCTCACGAACGGAATGACGAACTCGAGAAATTCCTGTTGCATCTGAAAGTAGAAACTCGCACGATTACAATGGTGTGTGTACTTTTCCCCTAGGCCATTCCAGTTAGTTGTTTTCGAGTATCAGACATGCGAAAATTTTGATGGTTTCTAAATCATTCCTTAACTTCAAACTTCCATATCTCGCGAACGGATTGACGAACTCGAGAATTTCCTAGTGCATCTGAAAGCAGAAACTCGCCCGATTACAACGGCATGTGTATTTTTGCCCTAGGCCATAGTTGTTATTGGTTTCGAGTATCAGACTTGCGAAAATTCTGATGGTTTCTCAAGCATTCCTGAACTTCAAACTCCCATATCTCACGAACGGAATGACGAACTCGAGAAATTCCTGTTGCATCTGAAAGTAGAAACTCGCACGATTACAATGGTGTGTGTACTTCTCCCCTAGGCCATTCTAGTTATTGGTTTCGAGTATCATACTTGCGAAAATTTTGATGGTTCCTCAATCATTCCTTAACTTCAAACTTTCCTATCTCGCGAACGGATTGACGAACTCGAGAAACTCCTGTTGCATCTGGAAGCAGAAACTCGCCCGATTACAACGGTATGTGTATTTTCCCCCTAGGCCATTGTAGTTATTGGTTTCGAGTATCAGAATTGCGAAAATTGTGATGGTTTCTCAACCATTCCTTAACTTCAAACTCCCATATCTCGCGAACGGATTGACGAACTCGGGAATTTCCTATTGCATCTGACAGCAGAAACCCGCCCGATTACAACGGTATGTGTACTTTTCCCCTAGGCAATTCCAGTTATTGGTTTCGAGTATCAGACTTGCGAAAATTTTGAAGGTTTCTCAACCATTCCTTAACTTCAAACTCCCATATCTCGCGAACGGATTGACGAACTCGAGAAATTCCTGTTGCATCTGAAAGCAGAAACCCGCCCGATTTCAACGGTATGTGCATTTTTGCCCTAGGCCATAGTAGTTATTGGTTTCGAGTATCAGACTTGCGAAAATTTTCATGGTTTTTCAAGCATTCCTTAACTTCAAACTACCATATCTCGCGAACGGATTGACGAACTCGAGAATTTCCTATTGCATCTGAAAGCAGAAACACGCCCGATTACAACGGTACGTGTATTTTTCACCTAGGCCATTCCTGTTATTTGTTTCGAGTATCAGACCAGCGAAAATTTTGAAGGTTTCTCAACCATTCCTTAACTTCAAAATCCCATATCTCGCGAACGGATTGACGAACTCGAGAAACTCCTGTTGCATCTGAAAGCAGCAACTCGCCCGATTTCAACGGTATGTGCATTTTTGCCCTAGGCCATAGTATTTATTGGTTTCGAGCATCAGAATTGCGAAAATTTTGATGGTTTCTCAACCACTCCTTAACTTCAAACTCCCATATCTCGCGAACGGATTGACGAACTCGAGAAATTCCTGTTGCATCTGAAAGCAGAAACTCGCCCGATTACAACGGTATGTGTATTTTTCCCCTAGACCATTGTAGTTATTGGTTTCTAGCATCAGAATTGCGAAAATTTTGATGGTTTCTCAACCGTTCCTTAATTTCAAACTCCCATATCTCGCGAACGGAATGACGAACTCGAGAAATTCCTGTTGCATCTGAAAGTGGAAACTCGCCCGATTACAAAGGTATGTGCATTTTTCCCCTATGGCTTTGTAGTTATTGGTTTCGAGTATCAGACTTGCGAAAATTTTGATGATTTCTCAACCATTCCTTAACTTCAAACTCCCATATCTCGCGAACGGAATGACGAACTCGAGAAATTCCTGTTGCATCTGAAAGCAGAAACTCGCCCGATTACACCGGTACGGGTATTTTTCCCCTAGGCCTTTGTAGTTATTGGTTTCGAGTATCAGACTTGCGATAATATTGATGGTTTCTCAAGCCTTCCTTAACTTCAAACTCCCATATCTCGCGAACGGATTGACGAACTCGAGAATTTCCTAGTGCATCTGAAAGCAGAAACTCGCCCGATTACAACGGCATGTGTATTTTTGTCCTAGGCCATAGTTGTTATTGGTTTCGAGTATCAGACTTGCGAAAATTTTGATGGTTTCTCAAGCATTCCTGAACTTCAAACTCCCATATCTCACGAACGGAATGACGAACTCGAGAAATTCCTGTTGCATCTGAAAGTAGAAACTCGCACGATTACAATGGTGTGTGTACTTCTCCCCTAGGCCATTCCAGTTATTGGTTTCGAGTATCATACTTGCGAAAATTTTGATGGTTTCTCAATCATTCCTTAACTTCAAACTTTCCTATCTCGCGAACGGATTGACGAACTCGAGAAACTCCTGTTGCATCTGGAAGCAGAAACTCGCCCGATTACAACGGTATGTGTATTTTCCCCCTAGGCCATTGTAGTTATTGGTTTCGAGTATCAGAATTGCGAAAATTGTGATGGTTTCTCAACCATTCCTTAACTTCAAACTCCCATATCTCGCGAACGGATTGACGAACTCGGGAATTTCCTATTGCATCTGACAGCAGAAACCCGCCCGATTACAACGGTATGTGTACTTTTCCCCTAGGCAATTCCAGTTATTGGTTTCGAGTATCAGACTTGCGAAAATTTTGAAGGTTTCTCAACCATTCCTTAACTTCAAACTCCCATATCTCGCGAACGGATTGACGAACTCGAGAAATTCCTGTTGCATCTGAAAGCAGAAACCCGCCCGATTTCAACGGTATGTGCATTTTTGCCCTAGGCCATAGTAGTTATTGGTTTCGAGTATCAGACTTGCGAAAATTTTCATGGTTTTTCAAGCATTCCGTAACTTCTAACTCCCATATCTCGCGAACGGATTGACGAACTCGAGAAATTCCTGTTGCATCTGAAAGTAGAAACTCGCACTTATACAATGGTGTGTGTACTTTTCCCCTAGGCCATTCCAGTTATTGGTTTCGGGTATCAGACTTGCGATAATATTGATGGTTTCTCAAGCATTCCTTAACTTCAAACTCCCATATCTCGCGAACGGATTGACGAACTCGAGAAACTCCTGTTGCATCTGAAAGCAGAAACTCGCCCGATTTCAACGGTATGTGCATTTTTGCCCTAGGCCATAGTATTTATTGGTTTCGAGCATCAGAATTGCGAAAATTTTGATGGTTTCTCAACCATTCCTTAACTTCAAACTCCCATATCTAGCGAACGGATTGACGAACTCGAGAAATTCCTGTTGCATCTGAAAGTGGAAACTCGTCCGATTACAAAGGTATGTGCATATTTGCCCTACGCCTTTGTAGTTATTGGTTTCGAGTATCAGACTTGCGAAAGTTTTGATGGTTTCTCAACCATTCCTTAACTTCAAACTCCCATATCTCGCGAACGGATTGACGAACTCGAGAAACTCCTGTTGCATCTGGAAGCAGAAACTCGCCCGATTACAACGGTATGTGTATTTTCCCCCTAGGCCATTGTAGTTATTGGTTTCGAGTATCAGAATTGCGAAAATTGTGATGGTTTCTCAACCATTCCTTAACTTCAAACTCCCATATCTCGCGAACGGATTGACGAACTCGGGAATTTCCTATTGCATCTGACAGCAGAAACCCGCCCGATTACAACGGTATGTGTACTTTTCCCCTAGGCAATTCCAGTTATTGGTTTCGAGTATCAGACCAGCGAAAATTTTGGTGGTTTCTCAACCATTCCTTAACTTCAAACTCCCATATCTCACGAACGGAATGACGAACTCGAGAAATTCCTGTTGCATCTGAAAGTAGAAACTCGCACGATTACAATGGTGTGTGTACTTTTCCCCTAGGCCATTCCAGTTAGTTGTTTTCGAGTATCAGACATGCGAAAATTTTGATGGTTTCTAAATCATTCCTTAACTTCAAACTTCCATATCTCGCGAACGGATTGACGAACTCGAGAATTTCCTAGTGCATCTGAAAGCAGAAACTCGCCCGATTACAACGGCATGTGTATTTTTGCCCTAGGCCATAGTTGTTATTGGTTTCGAGTATCAGACTTGCGAAAATTTTGATGGTTTCTCAAGCATTCCTTAACTTCAAACTCCCATGTCTCACGAACGGAATGACGAACTCGAGAAATTCCTGTTGCATCTGAAAGTAGAAACTCGCACGATTACAATGGTGTGTGTACTTCTCCCCTAGGCCATTCCAGTTATTGGTTTCGAGTATCATACTTGCGAAAATTTTCATGGTTTTTCAAGCATTCCATAACTTCTAACTCCCATATCTCGCGAACGGATTGACGAACTCGAGAAATTCCTGTTGCATCTGAAAGTAGAAACTCGCACTTATACAATGGTGTGTGTACTTTTCCCCTAGGCCATTCCAGTTATTGGTTTCGGGTATCAGACTTGCGATAATATTGATGGTTTCTCAAGCATTCCTTAACTTCAAACTCCCATATCTCGCGAACGGATTGACGAACTCGAGAAACTCCTGTTGCATCTGAAAGCAGAAACTCGCCCGATTTCAACGGTATGTGCATTTTTGCCCTAGGCCATAGTATTTATTGGTTTCGAGCATCAGAATTGCGAAAATTTTGATGGTTTCTCAACCATTCCTTAACTTCAAACTCCCATATCTAGCGAACGGATTGACGAACTCGAGAAATTCCTGTTGCATCTGAAAGTGGAAACTCGTCCGATTACAAAGGTATGTGCATATTTCCCCTACGCCTTTGTAGTTATTGGTTTCGAGTATCAGACTTGCGAAAATTTTGATGGTTTCTCAACCATTCCTTAACTTCAAACTCCCATATCTCACGAACGGAATGACGAACTCGAGAAATTCCTGTTGCATCGGAAAGTAGAAACTCGCACGATTACAATGGTGTGTGTACTTTTCCCCTAGGCCATTCCGGTTATTGGATTCGAGTATCATACTTGCGAAAATTTTGATGGTTTCTCAAGCATTCCATAACTTCAAACTCCCATATCTCGCGAACGGATTGACGAACTCGAGAAATTCCTGTTGCATCTGAAAGCAGAAACTCGCCCGATTACAACGGTATGTGTATTTTTCCCCTAGACCATTGTAGTTATTGGTTTCTAGCATCAGAATTGCGAAAATTTTGATGGTTCCTCAACCGTTCCTTAACTTCAAACTCCCATATGTCGCGAACGGAATGACGAACTCGAGAAATTCCTGTTGCATCTGAAAGTGGAAACTCGCCCAATTACAAAGGTATGTGTACTTTTCCCCTATGGCTTTGTAGTTATTGGTTTCGAGTATCAGACTTGCGAAAATTTTGATAGTTTCTCAACCATTCCTTAACTTCAAACTCCCATATCTCACGAACGGAATGACGAACTCGAGAAATTCCTGTTGCATCTGAAAGTAGAAACTCGCACGATTACAATGGTGTATGTACTTTTCCCCTAGGCCATTCCAGTTAGTTGTTTTCGAGTATCAGACATGCGAAAATTTTGATGGTTTCTCAATCATTCCTTAACTTCAAACTTCCATATCTCGCGAACGGATTGACGAACTCGAGAATTTCCTATTGCATCTGAAAGCAGAAACTCGCCCGATTACAACGGCATGTGTATTTTTGCCCTAGGCCATAGTTGTTATTGGTTTCGAGTATCAGACTTGCGAAAATTTTGATGGTTTCTCAACCATTCCATAACTTCAAACTACCATATCTCGCGAACGGATTGACGAACTCGAGAATTTCCTATTGCATCTGAAAGCAGAAACACGCCCGATTATAACGGTACGTGTATTTTTGACCTAGGCCATTCCAGTTATTGGTTTCGAGTATCAGACCAGCGAAAATTTTGATGGTTTCTCAACCATTCCTTAACTTCAAACTCCCATATCTCACGAACGGAATGACGAACTCGAGAAATTCCTGTTGCATCTGAAAGTAGAAACTCGCACGATTACAATGGTGTGTGTACTTTTCCCCTAGGCCATTCCGGTTATTGGATTCGAGTATCATACTTGCGAAAATTTTGATGGTTTCTCAAGCATTCCATAACTTCAAACTCCCATATCTCGCGAACGGATTGACGAACTCGAGAAATTCCTGTTGCATCTGAAAGCAGAAACTCGCCCGATTACAACGGTATGTGTATTTTTCCCCTAGACCATTGTAGTTATTGGTTTCTAGCATCAGAATTGCGAAAATTTTGATGGTTTCTCAACCGTTCCTTAACTTCAAACTCCCATATGTCGCGAACGGAATGACGAACTCGAGAAATTCCTGTTGCATCTGAAAGTGGAAACTCGCCCGATTACAAAGGTATGTGCATTTTTCCCCTATGGCTTTGTAGTTATTGGTTTCGAGTATCAGACTTGCGAAAATTTTGATGGTTTCTCAACCATTCCTTAACTTCAAACTCCCATATCTCGCGAACGGAATGACGAACTCGAGAAATTCCTGTTGCATCTGAAAGCAGAAACTCGCCCGATTACAACGGTATGTGTATTTTCCCCTAGGCCTTTGTAGTTATTGGTTTCGAGTATCAGACTTGCGATAATGTTGATGGTTTCTCAATCATTCCTTAACTTCAAACTTCCATATCTCGCGAACGGATTGACGAACTCGAGAATTTCCTATTGCATCTGAAAGCAGAAACTCGCCCGATTACAACGGCATGTGTATTTTTGCCCTAGGCCATAGTTGTTATTGGTTTCGAGTATCAGACTTGCGAAAATTTTGATGGTTTCTCAACCATTCCATAACTTCAAACTACCATATCTCGCGAACGGATTGACGAACTCGAGAATTTCCTATTGCATCTGAAAGCAGAAACACGCCCGATTATAACGGTACGTGTATTTTTGACCTCGGCCATTCCAGTTATTGGTTTCGAGTATCAGACCAGCGAAAATTTTGATGGTTTCTCAACCATTCCTTAACTTCAAACTCCCATATCTCACGAACGGAATGACGAACTCGAGAAATTCCTCTTGCATCTGAAAGTAGAAACCCGCACGATTACAATGGCGTGTGTACTTTTCCCCTAGGCAATTCCAGTTATTGGTTTCGAGTATCAGACTTGCGAAAATTTTGAAGGTTTCTCAACCATTCCATAACTTCAAACTACCATATCTCGCGAACGGATTGACGAACTCGAGAATTTCCTATTGCATCTGAAAGCAGAAACTCGCCCGATTACAACGGTATGTGTATTTTTGCCCTAGGCCATAGTTGTTATTGGTTTCGAGTATCAGACTTGCGAAAATTTTGATGGTTTCTCAACCACTCCTTAACTTCAAACTCCCATATCTCACGAACGGAATGACGAACTCGAGAAATTCCTCTTGCATCTGAAAGTAGAAACTCGCCCGATTACAACGGCATGTGTATTTTTGCCCTAGGCCATAGTTGTTATTGGTTTCGAGTATCAGACTTGCGAAAATTTTGATGGTTTCTCAACCATTCCATAACTTCAAACTCCCATATCTCGCGAACGGATTGACGAACTCGAGAAATTCCTGTTGCATCTGAAAACAGAAACTCGCCCGATTTCAACGGTATGTGCATTTTTGCCCTAGGCCATAGTAGTTATTGGTTTCGAGTATCAGACTTGCGAAAACTTTGATGGTTTCTCAAGCATTCCATAACATCTAACTCCCATATCTCGCGAACGGATTGACGTACTCGAGAATTTCCTATTGCATCTGAAAGCAGAAACACGCCCGATTATAACGGTACGTGTATTTTTGACCTAGGCCATTCCAGTTATTGGTTTCGAGTATCAGACCAGCGAAAATTTTGATGGTTTCTCCACCATTCCTTAACTTCAAACTCCCATATCTCACGAACGGAATGACGAACTCGAGAAATTCCTGTTGCATCTGAAAGTAGAAACTCGCACGATTAGAATGGTGTGTGTACTTTTCCCCTAGGCCATTCCAGTTATTGGCTTCGAGTATCATACTTGCGAAAATTTTGATGGTTTCTCAATCATTCCTTAACTTCAAACTTCCATATCTCGCGAACGGATTGACGAATTCGAGAAACTCCTGTTGCATCTGGAAGCAGAAACTCGCCCGATTACAACGGTATGTGTATTTTCCCCCTAGGCCATTGTAGTTATTGGTTTCGAGTATCAGAATTGCGAAAATTGTGATGGTTTCTCAACCATTCCTTAACTTCAAACTCCCATATCTCGCGAACGGATTGACGAACTCGAGAAATTCCAGATGCATCTGAAAGCAGAAACTCGCCCGATTTCAACGGTATGTGCATTTTTGCCCTAGGCCATGGTAGTTATTGGTTTCGAGTATCAGGCTTGCGAAAATTTTCATGGTTTTTCAAGCATTCCATAACTTCTAACTCCCATATCTCGCGAACGGATTGACGAACTCGAGAAATTCCTATTGCATCTGAAAGTAGAAACTCGCACTTATACAATGGTGTGTGTACTTTTCCCCTAGGCCATTCCAGTTATTGGTTTCGGGTATCAGACTTGCGATAATATTGATGGTTTCTCAAGCATTCCTTAACTTCAAACTCCCATATCTCCCGAACGGATTGACGAACTCGAGAAACTCCTGTTGCATCTGAAATCAGATACTCGCCCGATTTCAACGGTATGTGCATTTTTGCCCTAGGCCATAGTATTTATTGGTTTCGAGTATCAGAATTGCGAAAATTTTGATGGTTTCTCAACCATTCCTTAACTTCAAACTCCCATATCTCGCGAACGGATTGACGAACTCGAGAAATTCCTGTTGCATCTGAAAGTGGAAACTCGTCCGATTACAAAGGTATGTGCATTTTTCCCCTATGCCTTTGTTGTTATTGGTTTCGAGTATCAGACTTGCGAAAATTTTGATGGTTTCTCAACCATTCCTTAACTTCAAACTCCCATATCTCACGAACGGAATGACGAACTCGAGAAATTCCTGTCGCATCTGAAAGTAGAAACTCGCACGATTACAATGGCGTGTGTACTTTTCCCCTAGGCAATTCCAGTTATTGGTTTCGAGTATCAGACTTGCGAAAATTTTGAAGGTTTCTCAACCATTCCTTAACTTCAAACTCCCATATCTCGCGAACGGATTGACAAACTCGAGAAATTCCTGTTGCATCTGAAAGCAGAAACTCGCCCGATTTCAACGGTATGTGCATTTTTGCCCTAGGCTATAGTAGTTATTGGTTTCGAGTATCAGACTTGCGAAAATTTTGGTGGTTTCTCAAGCATTCCATAACTTCTAACTCCCATATCTCGCGAACGGATGGACGAACTCGAGAAATTTCTGTTGCATCTGAAAGCAGAAACTCGCCCGATTACAACGGTATGTGCATTTTTCCCGTATGCCTTTGTAGTTATTGGTTTCGAGTATCAGAATTGCGAAAATTTTGATGGTTTCTCAACCATTCCTTAACTTCAAACTCCCATATCTCACGAACGGAATGACGAACTCGAGAAATTCCTGTTGCATCTGAAAGTAGAAACTCGCACGATTACAATGGTGTGTGTACTTTTCCCCTAGGCCATTCCAGTTATTGGTTTCGAGTATCATACTTGCAAAAATTTTGATGGTTTCTCAATCATTCCTTAACTTCAAACTTCCATATCTCGCGAACGGATTGACGAACTCGAGAAACTCCTGTTGCATCTGGAAGCAGAAACTCGCCCGATTACAACGGTATGTGTATTTTCCCCCTAGGCCATTGTAGTTATTGGTTTCTAGTATCAGAATTGCGAAAATTGTGATGGTTTCTCAACCATTCCTTAACTTCAAACTCCCATATCTCGCGAACGAATTGACGAACTCGAGAATTTCCTATTGCATCTGACAGCAGAAACCCGCCCGATTACAACGGTATGTGTACTTTTCCCCTAAGCAATTCCAGTTATTGGTTTCGAGTATCAGACTTGCGAAAATTTTGAAGGTTTCTCAACCATTCCTTAACTTCAAACTCCCATATCTCGCGAACGGATTGACGAACTCGAGAAATTCCTGTTGCATCTGAAAGCAGAAACTCGCCCGATTTCAACGGTATGTGCATTTTTGCCCTAGGCCATAGTAGTTATTGGTTTCGAGTATCAGACTTGCGAAAATTTTCATGGTTTTTCAAGCATTCCATAACTTCTAGCTCCCATATCTCGCGAACGGATTGCCGAACTCGAGAAATTCCTGTTGCATCTGACAACAGAAACTCGCCCGATTACAACGGTATGTGTATTTTTCCCCTAGGCCATTGTAGTTATTGGTTTCGAGTATCAGACTTGCGAAAATTGTGATGGTTTCTCAACCATTCCTTAACTTCAAACTACCATATCTCGTGAACGGATTGACGAACTCGAGAATTTCCTATTGCATCTGAAAGCAGAAACACGCCCGATTACAACGGTACGTGTATTTTTGACCTAGGCCATTCCAGTTATTTGTTTTCGAGTATCAGACTTGCGAAAGTTTTGAAGGTTTCTCAACCATTCCTTAACTTCAAACTCCCATATCTCGCGAACGGATTGACGAACTCGAGAAATTCCTGTTGCATCTGAAAGCAGAAACTCGCCCGATTTCAACGGTACGTGCATTTTGCCCTAGGCCATAGTAGTTATTGGTTTCGAGTATCAGGCTTGCGAAAATTGATGGTTTCTCAAGCATTCCATAAATTCTATCTCCCATATCTCGCGAACGGATTGACGAACTCGAGAAATTCCTGTTGCATCTGAAAGTAGAAACTCGCACGATTACAATGGTGTGTGTACTTTTCCCCTAGGCCATTCCAGTTATTGGTTTCGAGTATCATACTTGCGAAAATTTTGATGGTTTCTCAATCATTCCTTAACTTCAAACTTCCATATCTCGCGAACGGATTGACGAACTCGAGAAACTCCTGTTGCATCTGGAAGCAGAAACTCGCCCGATTACAACGGTATGTGTATTTTCCCCCTAGGCCATTGTAGTTATTGGTTTCGAGTATCAGAATTGCGAAAATTGTGATGGTTTCTCAACCATTCCTTAACTTCAAACTCCCATATCTCGCGAACGGATTGACGAACTCGAGAAATTCCTGTTGCATCTGAAAGCAGAAACTCGCCCGATTTCAACGGTATGTGCATTTTTGCCCTAGGCCATGGTAGTTATTGGTTTCGAGTATCAGGCTTGCGAAAATTTTCATGGTTTTTCAAGCATTCCATAACTTCTAACTCCCATATCTCGCGAACGGATTGACGAACTCGAGAAATTCCTATTGCATCTGAAAGTAGAAACTCGCACTTATACAATGGTGTGTGTACTTTTCCCCTAGGCCATTCCAGTTATTGGTTTCGGGTATCAGACTTGCGATAATATTGATGGTTTCTCAAGCATTCCTTAACTTCAAACTCCCATATCTCCCGAACGGATTGACGAACTCGAGAAACTCCTGTTGCATCTGAAATCAGATACTCGCCCGATTTCAACGGTATGTGCATTTTTGCCCTAGGCCATAGTATTTATTGGTTTCGAGTATCAGAATTGCGAAAATTTTGATGGTTTCTCAACCATTCCTTAACTTCAAACTCCCATATCTCGCGAACGGATTGACGAACTCGAGAAATTCCTGTTGCATCTGAAAGTGGAAACTCGTCCGATTACAAAGGTATGTGCATTTTTCCCCTATGCCTTTGTTGTTATTGGTTTCGAGTATCAGACTTGCGAAAATTTTGATGGTTTCTCAACCATTCCTTAACTTCAAACTCCCATATCTCACGAACGGAATGACGAACTCGAGAAATTCCTGTCGCATCTGAAAGTAGAAACTCGCACGATTACAATGGCGTGTGTACTTTTCCCCTAGGCAATTCCAGTTATTGGTTTCGAGTATCAGACTTGCGAAAATTTTGAAGGTTTCTCAACCATTCCTTAACTTCAAACTCCCATATCTCGCGAACGGATTGACAAACTCGAGAAATTCCTGTTGCATCTGAAAGCAGAAACTCGCCCGATTTCAACGGTATGTGCATTTTTGCCCTAGGCTATAGTAGTTATTGGTTTCGAGTATCAGACTTGCGAAAATTTTGGTGGTTTCTCAAGCATTCCATAACTTCTAACTCCCATATCTCGCGAACGGATGGACGAACTCGAGAAATTTCTGTTGCATCTGAAAGCAGAAACTCGCCCGATTACAACGGTATGTGCATTTTTCCCGTATGCCTTTGTAGTTATTGGTTTCGAGTATCAGAATTGCGAAAATTTTGATGGTTTCTCAACCATTCCTTAACTTCAAACTCCCATATCTCACGAACGGAATGACGAACTCGAGAAATTCCTGTTGCATCTGAAAGTAGAAACTCGCACGATTACAATGGTGTGTGTACTTTTCCCCTAGGCCATTCCAGTTATTGGTTTCGAGTATCATACTTGCAAAAATTTTGATGGTTTCTCAATCATTCCTTAACTTCAAACTTCCATATCTCGCGAACGGATTGACGAACTCGAGAAACTCCTGTTGCATCTGGAAGCAGAAACTCGCCCGATTACAACGGTATGTGTATTTTCCCCCTAGGCCATTGTAGTTATTGGTTTCTAGTATCAGAATTGCGAAAATTGTGATGGTTTCTCAACCATTCCTTAACTTCAAACTCCCATATCTCGCGAACGAATTGACGAACTCGAGAATTTCCTATTGCATCTGACAGCAGAAACCCGCCCGATTACAACGGTATGTGTACTTTTCCCCTAAGCAATTCCAGTTATTGGTTTCGAGTATCAGACTTGCGAAAATTTTGAAGGTTTCTCAACCATTCCTTAACTTCAAACTCCCATATCTCGCGAACGGATTGACGAACTCGAGAAATTCCTGTTGCATCTGAAAGCAGAAACTCGCCCGATTTCAACGGTATGTGCATTTTTGCCCTAGGCCATAGTAGTTATTGGTTTCGAGTATCAGACTTGCGAAAATTTTCATGGTTTTTCAAGCATTCCATAACTTCTAGCTCCCATATCTCGCGAACGGATTGCCGAACTCGAGAAATTCCTGTTGCATCTGACAACAGAAACTCGCCCGATTACAACGGTATGTGTATTTTTCCCCTAGGCCATTGTAGTTATTGGTTTCGAGTATCAGACTTGCGAAAATTGTGATGGTTTCTCAACCATTCCTTAACTTCAAACTACCATATCTCGTGAACGGATTGACGAACTCGAGAATTTCCTATTGCATCTGAAAGCAGAAACACGCCCGATTACAACGGTACGTGTATTTTTGACCTAGGCCATTCCAGTTATTTGTTTTCGAGTATCAGACTTGCGAAAGTTTTGAAGGTTTCTCAACCATTCCTTAACTTCAAACTCCCATATCTCGCGAACGGATTGACGAACTCGAGAAATTCCTGTTGCATCTGAAAACAGAAACTCGCCCGATTTCAACGGTACGTGCATTTTGCCCTAGGCCATAGTAGTTATTGGTTTCGAGTATCAGGCTTGCGAAAATTGATGGTTTCTCAAGCATTCCATAAATTCTATCTCCCATATCTCGCGAACGGATTGACGAACTCGAGAAATTCCTGTTGCATCTGAAAGTAGAAACTCGCACGATTACAATGGTGTGTGTACTTTTCCCCTAGGCCATTCCAGTTATTGGTTTCGAGTATCATACTTGCGAAAATTTTGATGGTTTCTCAATCATTCCTTAACTTCAAACTTCCATATCTCGCGAACGGATTGACGAACTCGAGAAACTCCTGTTGCATCTGGAAGCAGAAACTCGCCCGATTACAACGGTATGTGTATTTTCCCCCTAGGCCATTGTAGTTATTGGTTTCGAGTATCAGAATTGCGAAAATTGTGATGGTTTCTCAACCATTCCTTAACTTCAAACTCCCATATCTCGTGAACGGATTGACGAACTCGAGAATTTCCTATTGCATCTGACAGCAGAAACCCGCCCGATTACAACGGTATGTGTACTTTTCCCCTAGGCAATTCCAGTTATTGGTTTCGAGTATCAGACTTGCGAAAATTTTGAAGGTTTCTCAACCATTCCTTAACTTCAAACTCCCATATCTCGCGAACGGATTGACGAACTCGAGAAACTCCTGTCGCATCTGAAATCAGATACTCGCCCGATTTCAACGGTATGTGCATTTTTGCCCTAGGCCATAGTATTTATTGGTTTCGAGCATCAGAATTGCGAAAATTTTGATGGTTTCTCAACCATTCCTTAACTTCAAACTCCCATATCTCGCGAACGGATTGACGAACTCGAGAAATTCCTGTTGCATCTGAGAGTGGAAACTCGTCCGATTACAAAGGTATGTGCATTTTTCCCCTATGCCTTTGTTGTTATTGGTTTCGAGTATCAGACTTGCGAAAATTTTGATGGTTTCTCAACCATTCCTTAACTTCAAACTCCCATATCTCACGAACGGAATGACGAACTCGAGAAATTCCTGTTGCATCTGAAAGTAGAAACTCGCACGATTACAATGGCGTGTGTACTTTTCCCCTAGGCAATTCCAGTTATTGGTTTCGAGTATCAGACTTGCGAAAATTTTGAAGGTTTCTCAACCATTCCTTAACTTCAAACTCCCATATCTCGCGAACGGATTGACGAACTCGAGAAATTCCTGTTGCATCTGAAAGCAGAAACTCGCCCGATTTCAACGGTATGTGCATTTTTGCCCTAGGCTATAGTAGTTATTGGTTTCGAGTATCAGAATTGCGAAAATTGTGATGGTTTCTCAACCATTCCTTAACTTCAAACTCCCATATCTCGCGAACGGATTGACGAACTCGAGAATTTCCTATTGCATCTGACAGCAGAAACCCGCCCGATTACAACGGTATGTGTACTTTTCCCCTAGGCAATTCCAGTTATTGGTTTCGAGTATCAGACTTGCGAAAATTTTGCAGGTTTCTCAACCATTCCTTAACTTCAAACTCCCATATCTCGCGAACGGATTGACGAACTCGAGAAATTCCTGTTGCATCTGAAAGCAGAAACTCGCCCGATTTCAACGGTATGTGCACTTTTGCCCTAGGCCATAGTAGTTATTGGTTTCGTGTATCAGACTTGCGAAAATTTTCATGGTTTTTCAAGCATTCCATAACTTCTAACTCCCATATCTCGCGAACGGATTGACGAACTCGAGAAATTCCTGTTGCATCTGAAAGTAGAAACTCGCACTTATACAATGGTGTGTGTACTTTTCCCCTAGGCCATTCCAGTTATTGGTTTCGGGTATCAGACTTGCGATAATATTGATGGTTTCTCAAGCATTCCTGAACTTCAAACTCCCATATCTCGCGAACGGATTGACGAACTCGAGAAACTCCTGTTGCATCTGAAAGCAGAAACTCGCCCGATTTCAACGGTATGTGCATTTTTGCCCTAGGCCATAGTATTTATTGGTTTCGAGCATCAGAATTGCGAAAATTTTGATGGTTTCTCAACCATTCCTTAACTTCAAACTCCCATATCTCGCGAACGGATTGACGAACTCGAGAAATTCCTGTTGCATCTGAAAGTGGAAACTCGTCCGATTACAAAGGTATGTGCATTTTTCCCCTATGCCTTTGTAGTTATTGGTTTCGAGTATCAGGCTTGCGAAAATTTTGATGGTTTCTCAACCATTCCTTAACTTCAAACTCCCATATCTCACGAACGGAATGACGAACTCGAGAAATTCCTGTTGCATCTGAAAGTAGAAACTTGCACGATTACAATGGTGTGTGTACTTTTCCCCTAGGCCATTCCAGTTATTGGTTTCGAGTATCATACTTGCGAAAATTTTGATGGTTCCTCAATCATTCCTTAACTTCAAACTTCCATATCTCGCGAACGGATTGACGAACTCGAGAAACTCCTGTTGCATCTGAAAGCAGAAACTCGCCCGATTACACCGGTACGTGTATTTTTCCCCTAGGCCTTTGTAGTTATTGGTTTCGAGTATCAGACTTGCGATAATATTGATGGTTTCTCAAGCATTCCTTAACTTCAAACTCCCCTATCTCGTGAACGGATTGACGAACTCGAGAATTTCCTATTGCATCTGACAGCAGAAACCCGCCCGATTACAACGGTATGTGTACTTTTCCCCTAGGCAATTCCAGTTATTGGTTTCGAGTATCAGACTTGCGAAAATTTTGAAGGTTTCTCAACCATTCCTTAACTTCAAACTCCCATATCTCGCGAACGGATTGACGAACTCGAGAAATTCCTGTTGCATCTGAAAGCAGAAACTCGCACGATTTCAACGGTATGTGCATTTTTGCCCTAGGCCATAGTAGTTATTGGTTTCGAGCATCAGAATTGCGAAAATTTTGATGGTTTCTCAACCATTCCTTAACTTCAAACTCCCATATCTCGCGAACGGATTGACGAACTCGAGAAACTCCTGTTGCATCTGAAATCAGATACTCGCCCGATTTCAACGGTATGTGCATTTTTGCCCTAGGCCATAGTATTTATTGGTTTCGACCATCAGAATTGCGAAAATTTTGATGGTTTCTCAACCATTCCTTAACTTCAAACTCCCATATCTCGCGAACGGATTGACGAACTCGAGAAATTCCTGTTGCATCTGAGAGTGGAAACTCGTCCGATTACAAAGGTATGTGCATTTTTCCCCTATGCCTTTGTTGTTATTGGTTTCGAGTATCAGACTTGCGAAAATTTTGATGGTTTCTCAACCATTCCTTAACTTCAAACTCCCATATCTCACGAACGGAATGACGAACTCGAGAAATTCCTGTTGCATCTGAAAGTAGAAACTCGCACGATTACAATGGCGTGTGTACTTTTCCCCTAGGCAATTCCAGTTATTGGTTTCGAGTATCAGACTTGCGAAAATTTTGAAGGTTTCTCAACCATTCCTTAACTTCAAACTCCCATATCTCGCGAACGGATTGACGAACTCGAGAAATTCCTGTTGCATCTGAAAGCAGAAACTCGCCCGATTTCAACGGTATGTGCATTTTTGCCCTAGGCTATAGTAGTTATTGGTTTCGAGTATCAGAATTGCGAAAATTGTGATGGTTTCTCAACCATTCCTTAACTTCAAACTCCCATATCTCGCGAACGGATTGACGAACTCGAGAATTTCCTATTGCATCTGACAGCAGAAACCCGCCCGATTACAACGGTATGTGTACTTTTCCCCTAGGCAATTCCAGTTATTGGTTTCGAGTATCAGACTTGCGAAAATTTTGCAGGTTTCTCAACCATTCCTTAACTTCAAACTCCCATATCTCGCGAACGGATTGACGACCTCGAGAAATTCCTGTTGCATCTGAAAGCAGAAACTCGCCCGATTTCAACGGTATGTGCATTTTTGCCCTAGGCCATAGTAGTTATTGGTTTCGTGTATCAGACTTGCGAAAATTTTCATGGTTTTTCAAGCATTCCATAACTTCTAACTCCCATATCTCGCGAACGGATTGACGAACTCGAGAAATTCCTGTTGCATCTGAAAGTAGAAACTCGCACTTATACAATGGTGTGTGTACTTTTCCCATAGGCCATTCCAGTTATTGGTTTCGGGTATCAGACTTGCGATAATATTGATGGTTTCTCAAGCATTCCTTAACTTCAAACTCCCATATCTCGCGAACGGATTGACGAACTCGAGAAACTCCTGTTGCATCTGAAAGCAGAAACTCGTCCGATTACAAAGGTATGTGCATTTTTCCCCTATGCCTTTGTAGTTATTGGTTTCGAGTATCAGACTTGCGAAAATTTTGATGGTTTCTCAACCATTCCTTAACTTCAAACTCCCATATCTCACGAACGGAAAGACGAACTCGAGAAATTCCTGTTGCATCTGAAAGTAGAAACTCGCACGATTACAATGGCGTGTGTACTTTTCCCCTAGGCAATTCCAGTTATTGGTTTCGAGTATCAGACTTGCGAAAATTATGAAGGTTTCTCAACCATTCCTTAACTTCAAACTCCCATATCTCGCGAACGGATTGACGAACTCGAGAAATTCCTGTTGCATCTGAAAGCAGAAACTCGCCCGATTTCAACGGTATGTGCATTTTTGCCCTAGGCTATAGTAGTTATTGGTTTCGAGTATCAGACTTGCGAAAATTTTGGTGGTTTCTCAAGCATTCCATAACTTCTAACTGCCATATCTCGCGAACGGATGGACGAACTCGCGAAATTTCTGTTGCATCTGAAAGCAGAAACTCGCCCGTTTACAACGGTATGTGCATTTTTCCCCTATGCCTTTGTAGTTATTGGTTTCGAGTATCAGAATTGCGAAAATTTTGATGGTTTCTCAACCATTCCTTAACTTCAAAGTCCCATATCTCACGAACGGAATGACGAACTCGAGAAATTCCTGTTGCATCTGAAAGTAGAAACTCGCACGATTACAATGGCGTGTGTACTTTTCCCCTAGGCAATTCCAGTTATTGGTTTCGAGTATCAGACTTGCGAATATTTTGAAGGTTTCTCAACCATTCCTTAAATTCAAACTCCCATATCTCGCGAATGGATTGACGAACTCGAGAAATTCCTGTTGCATCTGAAAGCAGAAACTCGCCCGATTTCAACGGTATGTGCATTTTTGCCCTAGGCCATAGTAGTTATTGGTTACGAGTATCAGACTTGCGAAAATTTTGATGGTTTCTCAAGCATTCCATAACTTCTAACTCCCATATCTCGCGAACGGATTGACGAACTCGAGAAATTCCTGTTGCATCTGAAAGCAGAAACTCGCCCGATTACACCGGTACGTGTATTTTTCCCCTAGGCCTTTGTAGTTATTGGTTTCGAGTACCAGACTTGCGATAATATTGATGGTTTCTCAAGCATTCCTTAACTTCAAACTCCCATATCTCGCGAACGGATTGACGAACTCGAGAAATTCCTGTTGCAACTCACAACAGAAACTCGCCCGATTACAACGGTATGTGTATTTTTCCCCTAGGCCATTGTAGTTATTGGTTTCGAGTATCAGACTTGCGAAAATTGTGATGGTTTCTCAACCATTCCTTAACTTCAAACTCCCATATCTCGCGAACGGATTGACGAACTCGAGAATTTCCTATTGCATCTGACAGCAGAAACCAGCCCGATTACAACGGTATGTGTATTTTTCCCCTAGGCCAATGTAGTTATTGGTATCGAGTATCAGACTTGCGAAAATTTTGATGGTTTCTCAAGCATTCCTTAACTTCAAACTACCATATCTCGCGAACGGATTGACGAACTCGAGAATTTCCTATTGCATCTGAAAGCAGAAACACGCCCGATTACAACGGTACGTGTATTTTTCACCTAGGCCATTCCAGTTATTTGTTTCGAGTATCAGACCAGCGAAAATTTTGAAGGTTTCTCAACCATTCCTTAACTTCAAAATCCCATATCTCGCGAACGGATTGACGAACTCGAGAAATTCCTGTTGCATCTGAAAGCAGAAACTCGCCCGATTACAACGGTATGTGTATTTTCCCCTAGGCCATTGTAGTTATTGGTTTCTAGCATCAGAATTGCGAAAATTTGGATGGTTTCTCAACCATTCCTTAACTTCAAACTCCCATATCTCGCGAACGGGATGACGAACTGGAGAAATTCCTGTTGCGTCTGAAACTGTAAGCTCGCCCGGTTACAAAGGTATGTGCATTTTTCCCCTAGGCCTTTGTAGTTATTGTTTTCGAGTATCAGGCTTGCGAAAATTTTGGTGGTTTCTCAACCATTCCTTAACTTCAAACTCCCATATCTCACGAACGGATTGACGAACTCGAGAATTTCCTATTGCATCTGAAAGCAGAAACACGCCCGATTACAACGGTACGTGTATTTTTCACCTAGGCCATTCCAGTTATTTGTTTCGAGTATCAGACCAGCGAAAATTTTGAAGGTTTCTCAACCATTCCTTAACTTCAAAATCCCATATCTCGCGAACGGATTGACGAACTCGAGAATTTCCTATTGCATCTGAAAGCAGAAACACGCCCGATTACAACGGTACGTGTATTTTTCACCTAGGCCATTCCAGTTATTTGTTTCGAGTATCAGACCAGCGAAAATTTTGAAGGTTTCTCAACCATTCCTTAACTTCAAAATCCCATATCTCGCGAACGGATTGACGAACTCGAGAAATTCCTGTTGCATCTGAAAGCAGAAACTCGCCCGATTACAACGGTATGTGTATTTTCCCCTAGGCCATTGTAGTTATTGGTTTCGAGTATCAGACTTGCGAAAATTGTGATGGTTTCTCAACCATTCCTTAACTTCAAACTCCCATATCTCGCGAACGGATTGACGAACTCGAGAATTTCCTATTGCATCTGACAGCAGAAACCAGCCCGATTACAACGGTATGTGTATTTTTCCCCTAGGCCAATGTAGTTATTGGTATCGAGTATCAGAATTGCGAAAATTTTGATGGTTTCTCAACCATTCCTTAACTTCAAAATCCCATATCTCGCGAACGGATTGACGAACTCGAGAAATTCCTGTTGCATCTGAAAGCAGAAACTCGCCCGATTTCAACGGTATGTGCATTTTTGCCCTAGGCCATAGTATTTATTGGTTTCGAGCATCAGAATTGCGAAAATTTTGATGGTTTCTCAACCATTCCTTAACTTCAAACTCCCATATCTCGCGAACGGATTGACGAACTCGAGAAATTCCTGTTGCATCTGAGAGTGGAAACTCGTCCGATTACAAAGGTATGTGCATTTTTCCCCTATGCCTTTGTTGTTATTGGTTTCGAGTATCAGACTTGCGAAAATTTTGATGGTTTCTCAACCATTCCTTAACTTCAAACTCCCATATCTCACGAACGGAATGACGAACTCGAGAAATTCCTGTTGCATCTGAAAGTAGAAACTCGCACGATTACAATGGCGTGTGTACTTTTCCCCTAGGCCATTCCAGTTATTGGTTTCGAGTATCATACTTGCAAAAATTTTGATGGTTTCTCAATCATTCCTTAACTTCAAACTTCCATATCTCGCGAACGGATTGACGAACTCGAGAAACTCCTGTTGCATCTGGAAGCAGAAACTCGCCCGATTACAACGGTATGTGTATTTTCCCCCTAGGCCATTGTAGTTATTGGTTTCTAGTATCAGAATTGCGAAAATTGTGATGGTTTCTCAACCATTCCTTAACTTCAAACTCCCATATCTCGCGAACGAATTGACGAACTCGAGAATTTCCTATTGCATCTGACAGCAGAAACCCGCCCGATTACAACGGTATGTGTACTTTTCCCCTAAGCAATTCCAGTTATTGGTTTCGAGTATCAGACTTGCGAAAATTTTGAAGGTTTCTCAACCATTCCTTAACTTCAAACTCCCATATCTCGCGAACGGATTGACGAACTCGAGAAATTCCTGTTGCATCTGAAAGCAGAAACTCGCCCGATTTCAACGGTATGTGCATTTTTGCCCTAGGCCATAGTAGTTATTGGTTTCGAGTATCAGACTTGCGAAAATTTTCATGGTTTTTCAAGCATTCCATAACTTCTAGCTCCCATATCTCGCGAACGGATTGCCGAACTCGAGAAATTCCTGTTGCATCTGACAACAGAAACTCGCCCGATTACAACGGTATGTGTATTTTTCCCCTAGGCCATTGTAGTTATTGGTTTCGAGTATCAGACTTGCGAAAATTGTGATGGTTTCTCAACCATTCCTTAACTTCAAACTACCATATCTCGTGAACGGATTGACGAACTCGAGAATTTCCGATTGCATCTGAAAGCAGAAACACGCCCGATTACAACGGTACGTGTATTTTTGACCTAGGCCATTCCAGTTATTTGTTTTCGAGTATCAGACTTGCGAAAGTTTTGAAGGTTTCTCAACCATTCCTTAACTTCAAACTCCCATATCTCGCGAACGGATTGACGAACTCGAGAAATTCCTGTTGCATCTGAAAACAGAAACTCGCCCGATTTCAACGGTACGTGCATTTTGCCCTAGGCCATAGTAGTTATTGGTTTCGAGTATCAGGCTTGCGAAAATTGATGGTTTCTCAAGCATTCCATAAATTCTATCTCCCATATCTCGCGAACGGATTGACGAACTCGAGAAATTCCTGTTGCATCTGAAAGTAGAAACTCGCACGATTACAATGGTGTGTGTACTTTTCCCCTAGGCCATTCCAGTTATTGGTTTCGAGTATCATACTTGCGAAAATTTTGATGGTTTCTCAATCATTCCTTAACTTCAAACTTCCATATCTCGCGAACGGATTGACGAACTCGAGAAACTCCTGTTGCATCTGGAAGCAGAAACTCGCCCGATTACAACGGTATGTGTATTTTCCCCCTAGGCCATTGTAGTTATTGGTTTCGAGTATCAGAATTGCGAAAATTGTGATGGTTTCTCAACCATTCCTTAACTTCAAACTCCCATATCTCGTGAACGGATTGACGAACTCGAGAATTTCCTATTGCATCTGACAGCAGAAACCCGCCCGATTACAACGGTATGTGTACTTTTCCCCTAGGCAATTCCAGTTATTGGTTTCGAGTATCAGACTTGCGAAAATTTTGAAGGTTTCTCAACCATTCCTTAACTTCAAACTCCCATATCTCGCGAACGGATTGACGAACTCGAGAAACTCCTGTCGCATCTGAAATCAGATACTCGCCCGATTTCAACGGTATGTGCATTTTTGCCCTAGGCCATAGTATTTATTGGTTTCGAGCATCAGAATTGCGAAAATTTTGATGGTTTCTCAACCATTCCTTAACTTCAAACTCCCATATCTCGCGAACGGATTGACGAACTCGAGAAATTCCTGTTGCATCTGAGAGTGGAAACTCGTCCGATTACAAAGGTATGTGCATTTTTCCCCTATGCCTTTGTTGTTATTGGTTTCGAGTATCAGACTTGCGAAAATTTTGATGGTTTCTCAACCATTCCTTAACTTCAAACTCCCATATCTCACGAACGGAATGACGAACTCGAGAAATTCCTGTTGCATCTGAAAGTAGAAACTCGCACGATTACAATGGCGTGTGTACTTTTCCCCTAGGCAATTCCAGTTATTGGTTTCGAGTATCAGACTTGCGAAAATTTTGAAGGTTTCTCAACCATTCCTTAACTTCAAACTCCCATATCTCGCGAACGGATTGACGAACTCGAGAAATTCCTGTTGCATCTGAAAGCAGAAACTCGCCCGATTTCAACGGTATGTGCATTTTTGCCCTAGGCTATAGTAGTTATTGGTTTCGAGTATCAGAATTGCGAAAATTGTGATGGTTTCTCAACCATTCCTTAACTTCAAACTCCCATATCTCGCGAACGGATTGACGAACTCGAGAATTTCCTATTGCATCTGACAGCAGAAACCCGCCCGATTACAACGGTATGTGTACTTTTCCCCTAGGCAATTCCAGTTATTGGTTTCGAGTATCAGACTTGCGAAAATTTTGCAGGTTTCTCAACCATTCCTTAACTTCAAACTCCCATATCTCGCGAACGGATGGACGAACTCGCGAAATTTCTGTTGCATCTGAAAGCAGAAACTCGCCCGTTTACAACGGTATGTGCATTTTTCCCCTATGCCTTTGTAGTTATTGGTTTCGAGTATCAGAATTGCGAAAATTTTGATGGTTTCTCAACCATTCCTTAACTTCAAAGTCCCATATCTCACGAACGGAATGACGAACTCGAGAAATTCCTGTTGCATCTGAAAGTAGAAACTCGCACGATTACAATGGCGTGTGTACTTTTCCCCTAGGCAATTCCAGTTATTGGTTTCGAGTATCAGACTTGCGAATATTTTGAAGGTTTCTCAACCATTCCTTAAATTCAAACTCCCATATCTCGCGAATGGATTGACGAACTCGAGAAATTCCTGTTGCATCTGAAAGCAGAAACTCGCCCGATTTCAACGGTATGTGCATTTTTGCCCTAGGCCATAGTAGTTATTGGTTACGAGTATCAGACTTGCGAAAATTTTGATGGTTTCTCAAGCATTCCATAACTTCTAACTCCCATATCTCGCGAACGGATTGACGAACTCGAGAAATTCCTGTTGCATCTGAAAGCAGAAACTCGCCCGATTACACCGGTACGTGTATTTTTCCCCTAGGCCTTTGTAGTTATTGGTTTCGAGTACCAGACTTGCGATAATATTGATGGTTTCTCAAGCATTCCTTAACTTCAAACTCCCATATCTCGCGAACGGATTGACGAACTCGAGAAATTCCTGTTGCAACTCACAACAGAAACTCGCCCGATTACAACGGTATGTGTATTTTTCCCCTAGGCCATTGTAGTTATTGGTTTCGAGTATCAGACTTGCGAAAATTGTGATGGTTTCTCAACCATTCCTTAACTTCAAACTCCCATATCTCGCGAACGGATTGACGAACTCGAGAATTTCCTATTGCATCTGACAGCAGAAACCAGCCCGATTACAACGGTATGTGTATTTTTCCCCTAGGCCAATGTAGTTATTGGTATCGAGTATCAGACTTGCGAAAATTTTGATGGTTTCTCAAGCATTCCTTAACTTCAAACTACCATATCTCGCGAACGGATTGACGAACTCGAGAATTTCCTATTGCATCTGAAAGCAGAAACACGCCCGATTACAACGGTACGTGTATTTTTCACCTAGGCCATTCCAGTTATTTGTTTCGAGTATCAGACCAGCGAAAATTTTGAAGGTTTCTCAACCATTCCTTAACTTCAAAATCCCATATCTCGCGAACGGATTGACGAACTCGAGAAATTCCTGTTGCATCTGAAAGCAGAAACTCGCCCGATTACAACGGTATGTGTATTTTCCCCTAGGCCATTGTAGTTATTGGTTTCTAGCATCAGAATTGCGAAAATTTGGATGGTTTCTCAACCATTCCTTAACTTCAAACTCCCATATCTCGCGAACGGGATGACGAACTGGAGAAATTCCTGTTGCGTCTGAAACTGTAAGCTCGCCCGGTTACAAAGGTATGTGCATTTTTCCCCTAGGCCTTTGTAGTTATTGTTTTCGAGTATCAGGCTTGCGAAAATTTTGGTGGTTTCTCAACCATTCCTTAACTTCAAACTCCCATATCTCACGAACGGATTGACGAACTCGAGAATTTCCTATTGCATCTGAAAGCAGAAACACGCCCGATTACAACGGTACGTGTATTTTTCACCTAGGCCATTCCAGTTATTTGTTTCGAGTATCAGACCAGCGAAAATTTTGAAGGTTTCTCAACCATTCCTTAACTTCAAAATCCCATATCTCGCGAACGGATTGACGAACTCGAGAATTTCCTATTGCATCTGAAAGCAGAAACACGCCCGATTACAACGGTACGTGTATTTTTCACCTAGGCCATTCCAGTTATTTGTTTCGAGTATCAGACCAGCGAAAATTTTGAAGGTTTCTCAACCATTCCTTAACTTCAAAATCCCATATCTCGCGAACGGATTGACGAACTCGAGAAATTCCTGTTGCATCTGAAAGCAGAAACTCGCCCGATTACAACGGTATGTGTATTTTCCCCTAGGCCATTGTAGTTATTGGTTTCGAGTATCAGACTTGCGAAAATTGTGATGGTTTCTCAACCATTCCTTAACTTCAAACTCCCATATCTCGCGAACGGATTGACGAACTCGAGAATTTCCTATTGCATCTGACAGCAGAAACCAGCCCGATTACAACGGTATGTGTATTTTTCCCCTAGGCCAATGTAGTTATTGGTATCGAGTATCAGAATTGCGAAAATTTTGATGGTTTCTCAACCATTCCTTAACTTCAAAATCCCATATCTCGCGAACGGATTGACGAACTCGAGAAATTCCTGTTGCATCTGAAAGCAGAAACTCGCCCGATTTCAACGGTATGTGCATTTTTGCCCTAGGCCATAGTATTTATTGGTTTCGAGCATCAGAATTGCGAAAATTTTGATGGTTTCTCAACCATTCCTTAACTTCAAACTCCCATATCTCGCGAACGGATTGACGAACTCGAGAAATTCCTGTTGCATCTGAGAGTGGAAACTCGTCCGATTACAAAGGTATGTGCATTTTTCCCCTATGCCTTTGTTGTTATTGGTTTCGAGTATCAGACTTGCGAAAATTTTGATGGTTTCTCAACCATTCCTTAACTTCAAACTCCCATATCTCACGAACGGAATGACGAACTCGAGAAATTCCTGTTGCATCTGAAAGTAGAAACTCGCACGATTACAATGGCGTGTGTACTTTTCCCCTAGGCCATTCCAGTTATTGGTTTCGAGTATCATACTTGCAAAAATTTTGATGGTTTCTCAATCATTCCTTAACTTCAAACTTCCATATCTCGCGAACGGATTGACGAACTCGAGAAACTCCTGTTGCATCTGGAAGCAGAAACTCGCCCGATTACAACGGTATGTGTATTTTCCCCCTAGGCCATTGTAGTTATTGGTTTCTAGTATCAGAATTGCGAAAATTGTGATGGTTTCTCAACCATTCCTTAACTTCAAACTCCCATATCTCGCGAACGAATTGACGAACTCGAGAATTTCCTATTGCATCTGACAGCAGAAACCCGCCCGATTACAACGGTATGTGTACTTTTCCCCTAAGCAATTCCAGTTATTGGTTTCGAGTATCAGACTTGCGAAAATTTTGAAGGTTTCTCAACCATTCCTTAACTTCAAACTCCCATATCTCGCGAACGGATTGACGAACTCGAGAAATTCCTGTTGCATCTGAAAGCAGAAACTCGCCCGATTTCAACGGTATGTGCATTTTTGCCCTAGGCCATAGTAGTTATTGGTTTCGAGTATCAGACTTGCGAAAATTTTCATGGTTTTTCAAGCATTCCATAACTTCTAGCTCCCATATCTCGCGAACGGATTGCCGAACTCGAGAAATTCCTGTTGCATCTGACAACAGAAACTCGCCCGATTACAACGGTATGTGTATTTTTCCCCTAGGCCATTGTAGTTATTGGTTTCGAGTATCAGACTTGCGAAAATTGTGATGGTTTCTCAACCATTCCTTAACTTCAAACTACCATATCTCGTGAACGGATTGACGAACTCGAGAATTTCCGATTGCATCTGAAAGCAGAAACACGCCCGATTACAACGGTACGTGTATTTTTGACCTAGGCCATTCCAGTTATTTGTTTTCGAGTATCAGACTTGCGAAAGTTTTGAAGGTTTCTCAACCATTCCTTAACTTCAAACTCCCATATCTCGCGAACGGATTGACGAACTCGAGAAATTCCTGTTGCATCTGAAAACAGAAACTCGCCCGATTTCAACGGTACGTGCATTTTGCCCTAGGCCATAGTAGTTATTGGTTTCGAGTATCAGGCTTGCGAAAATTGATGGTTTCTCAAGCATTCCATAAATTCTATCTCCCATATCTCGCGAACGGATTGACGAACTCGAGAAATTCCTGTTGCATCTGAAAGTAGAAACTCGCACGATTACAATGGTGTGTGTACTTTTCCCCTAGGCCATTCCAGTTATTGGTTTCGAGTATCATACTTGCGAAAATTTTGATGGTTTCTCAATCATTCCTTAACTTCAAACTTCCATATCTCGCGAACGGATTGACGAACTCGAGAAACTCCTGTTGCATCTGGAAGCAGAAACTCGCCCGATTACAACGGTATGTGTATTTTCCCCCTAGGCCATTGTAGTTATTGGTTTCGAGTATCAGAATTGCGAAAATTGTGATGGTTTCTCAACCATTCCTTAACTTCAAACTCCCATATCTCGTGAACGGATTGACGAACTCGAGAATTTCCTATTGCATCTGACAGCAGAAACCCGCCCGATTACAACGGTATGTGTACTTTTCCCCTAGGCAATTCCAGTTATTGGTTTCGAGTATCAGACTTGCGAAAATTTTGAAGGTTTCTCAACCATTCCTTAACTTCAAACTCCCATATCTCGCGAACGGATTGACGAACTCGAGAAACTCCTGTCGCATCTGAAATCAGATACTCGCCCGATTTCAACGGTATGTGCATTTTTGCCCTAGGCCATAGTATTTATTGGTTTCGAGCATCAGAATTGCGAAAATTTTGATGGTTTCTCAACCATTCCTTAACTTCAAACTCCCATATCTCGCGAACGGATTGACGAACTCGAGAAATTCCTGTTGCATCTGAGAGTGGAAACTCGTCCGATTACAAAGGTATGTGCATTTTTCCCCTATGCCTTTGTTGTTATTGGTTTCGAGTATCAGACTTGCGAAAATTTTGATGGTTTCTCAACCATTCCTTAACTTCAAACTCCCATATCTCACGAACGGAATGACGAACTCGAGAAATTCCTGTTGCATCTGAAAGTAGAAACTCGCACGATTACAATGGCGTGTGTACTTTTCCCCTAGGCAATTCCAGTTATTGGTTTCGAGTATCAGACTTGCGAAAATTTTGAAGGTTTCTCAACCATTCCTTAACTTCAAACTCCCATATCTCGCGAACGGATTGACGAACTCGAGAAATTCCTGTTGCATCTGAAAGCAGAAACTCGCCCGATTTCAACGGTATGTGCATTTTTGCCCTAGGCTATAGTAGTTATTGGTTTCGAGTATCAGAATTGCGAAAATTGTGATGGTTTCTCAACCATTCCTTAACTTCAAACTCCCATATCTCGCGAACGGATTGACGAACTCGAGAATTTCCTATTGCATCTGACAGCAGAAACCCGCCCGATTACAACGGTATGTGTACTTTTCCCCTAGGCAATTCCAGTTATTGGTTTCGAGTATCAGACTTGCGAAAATTTTGCAGGTTTCTCAACCATTCCTTAACTTCAAACTCCCATATCTCGCGAACGGATTGACGAACTCGAGAAATTCCTGTTGCATCTGAAAGCAGAAACTCGCCCGATTTCAACGGTATGTGCACTTTTGCCCTAGGCCATAGTAGTTATTGGTTTCGTGTATCAGACTTGCGAAAATTTTCATGGTTTTTCAAGCATTCCATAACTTCTAACTCCCATATCTCGCGAACGGATTGACGAACTCGAGAAATTCCTGTTGCATCTGAAAGTAGAAACTCGCACTTATACAATGGTGTGTGTACTTTTCCCCTAGGCCATTCCAGTTATTGGTTTCGGGTATCAGACTTGCGATAATATTGATGGTTTCTCAAGCATTCCTGAACTTCAAACTCCCATATCTCGCGAACGGATTGACGAACTCGAGAAACTCCTGTTGCATCTGAAAGCAGAAACTCGCCCGATTTCAACGGTATGTGCATTTTTGCCCTAGGCCATAGTATTTATTGGTTTCGAGCATCAGAATTGCGAAAATTTTGATGGTTTCTCAACCATTCCTTAACTTCAAACTCCCATATCTCGCGAACGGATTGACGAACTCGAGAAATTCCTGTTGCATCTGAAAGTGGAAACTCGTCCGATTACAAAGGTATGTGCATTTTTCCCCTATGCCTTTGTAGTTATTGGTTTCGAGTATCAGGCTTGCGAAAATTTTGATGGTTTCTCAACCATTCCTTAACTTCAAACTCCCATATCTCACGAACGGAATGACGAACTCGAGAAATTCCTGTTGCATCTGAAAGTAGAAACTCGCACGATTACAATGGTGTGTGTACTTTTCCCCTAGGCCATTCCAGTTATTGGTTTCGAGTATCATACTTGCGAAAATTTTGATGGTTCCTCAATCATTCCTTAACTTCAAACTTCCATATCTCGCGAACGGATTGACGAACTCGAGAAACTCCTGTTGCATCTGAAAGCAGAAACTCGCCCGATTACACCGGTACGTGTATTTTTCCCCTAGGCCTTTGTAGTTATTGGTTTCGAGTATCAGACTTGCGATAATATTGATGGTTTCTCAAGCATTCCTTAACTTCAAACTCCCCTATCTCGTGAACGGATTGACGAACTCGAGAATTTCCTATTGCATCTGACAGCAGAAACCCGCCCGATTACAACGGTATGTGTACTTTTCCCCTAGGCAATTCCAGTTATTGGTTTCGAGTATCAGACTTGCGAAAATTTTGAAGGTTTCTCAACCATTCCTTAACTTCAAACTCCCATATCTCGCGAACGGATTGACGAACTCGAGAAATTCCTGTTGCATCTGAAAGCAGAAACTCGCACGATTTCAACGGTATGTGCATTTTTGCCCTAGGCCATAGTAGTTATTGGTTTCGAGCATCAGAATTGCGAAAATTTTGATGGTTTCTCAACCATTCCTTAACTTCAAACTCCCATATCTCGCGAACGGATTGACGAACTCGAGAAACTCCTGTTGCATCTGAAATCAGATACTCGCCCGATTTCAACGGTATGTGCATTTTTGCCCTAGGCCATAGTATTTATTGGTTTCGACCATCAGAATTGCGAAAATTTTGATGGTTTCTCAACCATTCCTTAACTTCAAACTCCCATATCTCGCGAACGGATTGACGAACTCGAGAAATTCCTGTTGCATCTGAGAGTGGAAACTCGTCCGATTACAAAGGTATGTGCATTTTTCCCCTATGCCTTTGTTGTTATTGGTTTCGAGTATCAGAATTGCGAAAATTGTGATGGTTTCTCAACCATTCCTTAACTTCAAACTCCCATATCTCGCGAACGGATTGACGAACTCGAGAATTTCCTATTGCATCTGACAGCAGAAACCCGCCCGATTACAACGGTATGTGTACTTTTCCCCTAGGCAATTCCAGTTATTGGTTTCGAGTATCAGACTTGCGAAAATTTTGCAGGTTTCTCAACCATTCCTTAACTTCAAACTCCCATATCTCGCGAACGGATTGACGACCTCGAGAAATTCCTGTTGCATCTGAAAGCAGAAACTCGCCCGATTTCAACGGTATGTGCATTTTTGCCCTAGGCCATAGTAGTTATTGGTTTCGTGTATCAGACTTGCGAAAATTTTCATGGTTTTTCAAGCATTCCATAACTTCTAACTCCCATATCTCGCGAACGGATTGACGAACTCGAGAAATTCCTGTTGCATCTGAAAGTAGAAACTCGCACTTATACAATGGTGTGTGTACTTTTCCCATAGGCCATTCCAGTTATTGGTTTCGGGTATCAGACTTGCGATAATATTGATGGTTTCTCAAGCATTCCTTAACTTCAAACTCCCATATCTCGCGAACGGATTGACGAACTCGAGAAACTCCTGTTGCATCTGAAAGCAGAAACTCGTCCGATTACAAAGGTATGTGCATTTTTCCCCTATGCCTTTGTAGTTATTGGTTTCGAGTATCAGACTTGCGAAAATTTTGATGGTTTCTCAACCATTCCTTAACTTCAAACTCCCATATCTCACGAACGGAAAGACGAACTCGAGAAATTCCTGTTGCATCTGAAAGTAGAAACTCGCACGATTACAATGGCGTGTGTACTTTTCCCCTAGGCAATTCCAGTTATTGGTTTCGAGTATCAGACTTGCGAAAATTATGAAGGTTTCTCAACCATTCCTTAACTTCAAACTCCCATATCTCGCGAACGGATTGACGAACTCGAGAAATTCCTGTTGCATCTGAAAGCAGAAACTCGCCCGATTTCAACGGTATGTGCATTTTTGCCCTAGGCTATAGTAGTTATTGGTTTCGAGTATCAGACTTGCGAAAATTTTGGTGGTTTCTCAAGCATTCCATAACTTCTAACTGCCATATCTCGCGAACGGATGGACGAACTCGCGAAATTTCTGTTGCATCTGAAAGCAGAAACTCGCCCGTTTACAACGGTATGTGCATTTTTCCCCTATGCCTTTGTAGTTATTGGTTTCGAGTATCAGAATTGCGAAAATTTTGATGGTTTCTCAACCATTCCTTAACTTCAAAGTCCCATATCTCACGAACGGAATGACGAACTCGAGAAATTCCTGTTGCATCTGAAAGTAGAAACTCGCACGATTACAATGGCGTGTGTACTTTTCCCCTAGGCAATTCCAGTTATTGGTTTCGAGTATCAGACTTGCGAATATTTTGAAGGTTTCTCAACCATTCCTTAAATTCAAACTCCCATATCTCGCGAATGGATTGACGAACTCGAGAAATTCCTGTTGCATCTGAAAGCAGAAACTCGCCCGATTTCAACGGTATGTGCATTTTTGCCCTAGGCCATAGTAGTTATTTGTTACGAGTATCAGACTTGCGAAAATTTTGATGGTTTCTCAAGCATTCCATAACTTCTAACTCCCATATCTCGCGAACGGATTGACGAACTCGAGAAATTCCTGTTGCATCTGAAAGCAGAAACTCGCCCGATTACACCGGTACGTGTATTTTTCCCCTAGGCCTTTGTAGTTATTGGTTTCGAGTACCAGACTTGCGATAATATTGATGGTTTCTCAAGCATTCCTTAACTTCAAACTCCCATATCTCGCGAACGGATTGACGAACTCGAGAAATTCCTGTTGCAACTCACAACAGAAACTCGCCCGATTACAACGGTATGTGTATTTTTCCCCTAGGCCATTGTAGTTATTGGTTTCGAGTATCAGACTTGCGAAAATTGTGATGGTTTCTCAACCATTCCTTAACTTCAAACTCCCATATCTCGCGAACGGATTGACGAACTCGAGAATTTCCTATTGCATCTGACAGCAGAAACCAGCCCGATTACAACGGTATGTGTATTTTTCCCCTAGGCCAATGTAGTTATTGGTATCGAGTATCAGACTTGCGAAAATTTTGATGGTTTCTCAAGCATTCCTTAACTTCAAACTACCATATCTCGCGAACGGATTGACGAACTCGAGAATTTCCTATTGCATCTGAAAGCAGAAACACGCCCGATTACAACGGTACGTGTATTTTTCACCTAGGCCATTCCAGTTATTTGTTTCGAGTATCAGACCAGCGAAAATTTTGAAGGTTTCTCAACCATTCCTTAACTTCAAAATCCCATATCTCGCGAACGGATTGACGAACTCGAGAAATTCCTGTTGCATCTGAAAGCAGAAACTCGCCCGATTACAACGGTATGTGTATTTTCCCCTAGGCCATTGTAGTTATTGGTTTCTAGCATCAGAATTGCGAAAATTTGGATGGTTTCTCAACCATTCCTTAACTTCAAACTCCCATATCTCGCGAACGGGATGACGAACTGGAGAAATTCCTGTTGCGTCTGAAACTGTAAGCTCGCCCGGTTACAAAGGTATGTGCATTTTTCCCCTAGGCCTTTGTAGTTATTGTTTTCGAGTATCAGGCTTGCGAAAATTTTGGTGGTTTCTCAACCATTCCTTAACTTCAAACTCCCATATCTCACGAACGGATTGACGAACTCGAGAATTTCCTATTGCATCTGAAAGCAGAAACACGCCCGATTACAACGGTACGTGTATTTTTCACCTAGGCCATTCCAGTTATTTGTTTCGAGTATCAGACCAGCGAAAATTTTGAAGGTTTCTCAACCATTCCTTAACTTCAAAATCCCATATCTCGCGAACGGATTGACGAACTCGAGAATTTCCTATTGCATCTGACAGCAGAAACCCGCCCGATTACAACGGTATGTGTACTTTTCCCCTAGGCAATTCCAGTTATTGGTTTCGAGTATCAGACTTGCGAAAATTTTGCAGGTTTCTCAACCATTCCTTAACTTCAAACTCCCATATCTCGCGAACGGATTGACGACCTCGAGAAATTCCTGTTGCATCTGAAAGCAGAAACTCGCCCGATTTCAACGGTATGTGCATTTTTGCCCTAGGCCATAGTAGTTATTGGTTTCGTGTATCAGACTTGCGAAAATTTTCATGGTTTTTCAAGCATTCCATAACTTCTAACTCCCATATCTCGCGAACGGATTGACGAACTCGAGAAATTCCTGTTGCATCTGAAAGTAGAAACTCGCACTTATACAATGGTGTGTGTACTTTTCCCATAGGCCATTCCAGTTATTGGTTTCGGGTATCAGACTTGCGATAATATTGATGGTTTCTCAAGCATTCCTTAACTTCAAACTCCCATATCTCGCGAACGGATTGACGAACTCGAGAAACTCCTGTTGCATCTGAAAGCAGAAACTCGTCCGATTACAAAGGTATGTGCATTTTTCCCCTATGCCTTTGTAGTTATTGGTTTCGAGTATCAGACTTGCGAAAATTTTGATGGTTTCTCAACCATTCCTTAACTTCAAACTCCCATATCTCACGAACGGAAAGACGAACTCGAGAAATTCCTGTTGCATCTGAAAGTAGAAACTCGCACGATTACAATGGCGTGTGTACTTTTCCCCTAGGCAATTCCAGTTATTGGTTTCGAGTATCAGACTTGCGAAAATTATGAAGGTTTCTCAACCATTCCTTAACTTCAAACTCCCATATCTCGCGAACGGATTGACGAACTCGAGAAATTCCTGTTGCATCTGAAAGCAGAAACTCGCCCGATTTCAACGGTATGTGCATTTTTGCCCTAGGCTATAGTAGTTATTGGTTTCGAGTATCAGACTTGCGAAAATTTTGGTGGTTTCTCAAGCATTCCATAACTTCTAACTGCCATATCTCGCGAACGGATGGACGAACTCGCGAAATTTCTGTTGCATCTGAAAGCAGAAACTCGCCCGTTTACAACGGTATGTGCATTTTTCCCCTATGCCTTTGTAGTTATTGGTTTCGAGTATCAGAATTGCGAAAATTTTGATGGTTTCTCAACCATTCCTTAACTTCAAAGTCCCATATCTCACGAACGGAATGACGAACTCGAGAAATTCCTGTTGCATCTGAAAGTAGAAACTCGCACGATTACAATGGCGTGTGTACTTTTCCCCTAGGCAATTCCAGTTATTGGTTTCGAGTATCAGACTTGCGAATATTTTGAAGGTTTCTCAACCATTCCTTAAATTCAAACTCCCATATCTCGCGAATGGATTGACGAACTCGAGAAATTCCTGTTGCATCTGAAAGCAGAAACTCGCCCGATTTCAACGGTATGTGCATTTTTGCCCTAGGCCATAGTAGTTATTTGTTACGAGTATCAGACTTGCGAAAATTTTGATGGTTTCTCAAGCATTCCATAACTTCTAACTCCCATATCTCGCGAACGGATTGACGAACTCGAGAAATTCCTGTTGCATCTGAAAGCAGAAACTCGCCCGATTACACCGGTACGTGTATTTTTCCCCTAGGCCTTTGTAGTTATTGGTTTCGAGTACCAGACTTGCGATAATATTGATGGTTTCTCAAGCATTCCTTAACTTCAAACTCCCATATCTCGCGAACGGATTGACGAACTCGAGAAATTCCTGTTGCAACTCACAACAGAAACTCGCCCGATTACAACGGTATGTGTATTTTTCCCCTAGGCCATTGTAGTTATTGGTTTCGAGTATCAGACTTGCGAAAATTGTGATGGTTTCTCAACCATTCCTTAACTTCAAACTCCCATATCTCGCGAACGGATTGACGAACTCGAGAATTTCCTATTGCATCTGACAGCAGAAACCAGCCCGATTACAACGGTATGTGTATTTTTCCCCTAGGCCAATGTAGTTATTGGTATCGAGTATCAGACTTGCGAAAATTTTGATGGTTTCTCAAGCATTCCTTAACTTCAAACTACCATATCTCGCGAACGGATTGACGAACTCGAGAATTTCCTATTGCATCTGAAAGCAGAAACACGCCCGATTACAACGGTACGTGTATTTTTCACCTAGGCCATTCCAGTTATTTGTTTCGAGTATCAGACCAGCGAAAATTTTGAAGGTTTCTCAACCATTCCTTAACTTCAAAATCCCATATCTCGCGAACGGATTGACGAACTCGAGAAATTCCTGTTGCATCTGAAAGCAGAAACTCGCCCGATTACAACGGTATGTGTATTTTCCCCTAGGCCATTGTAGTTATTGGTTTCTAGCATCAGAATTGCGAAAATTTGGATGGTTTCTCAACCATTCCTTAACTTCAAACTCCCATATCTCGCGAACGGGATGACGAACTGGAGAAATTCCTGTTGCGTCTGAAACTGTAAGCTCGCCCGGTTACAAAGGTATGTGCATTTTTCCCCTAGGCCTTTGTAGTTATTGTTTTCGAGTATCAGGCTTGCGAAAATTTTGGTGGTTTCTCAACCATTCCTTAACTTCAAACTCCCATATCTCACGAACGGATTGACGAACTCGAGAATTTCCTATTGCATCTGAAAGCAGAAACACGCCCGATTACAACGGTACGTGTATTTTTCACCTAGGCCATTCCAGTTATTTGTTTCGAGTATCAGACCAGCGAAAATTTTGAAGGTTTCTCAACCATTCCTTAACTTCAAAATCCCATATCTCGCGAACGGATTGACGAACTCGAGAATTTCCTATTGCATCTGAAAGCAGAAACACGCCCGATTACAACGGTACGTGTATTTTTCACCTAGGCCATTCCAGTTATTTGTTTCGAGTATCAGACCAGCGAAAATTTTGAAGGTTTCTCAACCATTCCTTAACTTCAAAATCCCATATCTCGCGAACGGATTGACGAACTCGAGAAATTCCTGTTGCATCTGAAAGCAGAAACTCGCCCGATTACAACGGTATGTGTATTTTCCCCTAGGCCATTGTAGTTATTGGTTTCGAGTATCAGACTTGCGAAAATTGTGATGGTTTCTCAACCATTCCTTAACTTCAAACTCCCATATCTCGCGAACGGATTGACGAACTCGAGAATTTCCTATTGCATCTGACAGCAGAAACCAGCCCGATTACAACGGTATGTGTATTTTTCCCCTAGGCCAATGTAGTTATTGGTATCGAGTATCAGAATTGCGAAAATTTTGATGGTTTCTCAACCATTCCTTAACTTCAAAATCCCATATCTCGCGAACGGATTGACGAACTCGAGAAATTCCTGTTGCATCTGAAAGCAGAAACTCGCCCGATTTCAACGGTATGTGCATTTTTGCCCTAGGCCATAGTATTTATTGGTTTCGAGCATCAGAATTGCGAAAATTTTGATGGTTTCTCAACCATTCCTTAACTTCAAACTCCCATATCTCGCGAACGGATTGACGAACTCGAGAAATTCCTGTTGCATCTGAGAGTGGAAACTCGTCCGATTACAAACTTATGTGCATTTTTCCCCTATGCCTTTGTTGTTATTGGTTTCGAGTATCAGACTTGCGAAAATTTTGATGGTTTCTCAACCATTCCTTAACTTCAAACTCCCATATCTCACGAACGGAATGACGAACTCGAGAAATTCCTGTTGCATCTGAAAGTAGAAACTCGCACGATTACAATGGCGTGTGTACTTTTCCCCTAGGCAATTCCAGTTATTGGTTTCGAGTATCAGACTTGCGAAAATTTTGAAGGTTTCTCGACCATTCCTTAACTTCAAACTCCCATATCTCGCGAACGGATTGACGAACTCGAGAAATTCCTGTTGCATCTGAAAGCAGAAACTCGCCCGATTTCAACGGTATGTGCATTTTTGCCCTAGGCAATAGTAGTTATTGGTTTCGAGTATCAGAATTGCGAAAATTGTGATGGTTTCTCAACCATTCCTTAACTTCAAACTCCCATATCTCGCGAACGGATTGACGAACTCGAGAATTTCCTATTGCATCTGACAGCAGAAACCCGCCCGATTACAACGGTATGTGTACTTTTCCCCTAGGCAATTCCAGTTATTGGTTTCGAGTATCAGACTTGCGAAAATTTTGCAGGTTTCTCAACCATTCCTTAACTTCAAACTCCCATATCTCGCGAACGGATTGACGACCTCGAGAAATTCCTGTTGCATCTGAAAGCAGAAACTCGCCCGATTTCAACGGTATGTGCATTTTTGCCCTAGGCCATAGTAGTTATTGGTTTCGTGTATCAGACTTGCGAAAATTTTCATGGTTTTTCAAGCATTCCATAACTTCTAACTCCCATATCTCGCGAACGGATTGACGAACTCGAGAAATTCCTGTTGCATCTGAAAGTAGAAACTCGCACTTATACAATGGTGTGTGTACTTTTCCCCTAGGCCATTCCAGTTATTGGTTTCGGGTATCAGACTTGCGATAATATTGATGGTTTCTCAAGCATTCCTTAACTTCAAACTCCCATATCTCGCGAACGGATTGACGAACTCGAGAAACTCCTGTTGCATCTGAAATCAGATACTCGCCCGATTTCAACGGTATGTGCATTTTTGCCCTAGGCCATACTATTTATTGGTTTCGAGCATCAGAATTGCGAAAATTTTGATGGTTTCTCAACCATTCCTTAAATTCAAACTCCCATATCTCACGAACGGAATGACGAACTCGAGAAATTCCTGTTGCATCTGAAAGTAGAAACTCGCACGATTACAATGGCGTGTGTACTTTTCCCCTAGGCAATTCCAGTTATTGGTTTCGAGAATCAGACTTGCGAAAATTTTGCAGGTTTCTCAACCATTCCTTAACTTCAAACTCCCATATCTCGCGAACGGATTGACGACCTCGAGAAATTCCTGTTGCATCTGAAAGCAGAAACTCGCCCGATTTCAACGGTATGTGCATTTTTGCCCTAGGCTATAGTAGTTATTGGTTTCGAGTATCAGACTTGCGAAAATTTTGATGGTTTCTCAACCATTCCTTAACTTCAAACTCCCATATCTCACGAACGGAATGACGAACTCGAGAAATTCCTGTTGCATCTGAAAGTAGAAACTCGCACTTATACAATGGTGTGTGTACTTTTCCCCTAGGCCATTCCAGTTATTGGTTTCGGGTATCAGACTTGCGATAATATTGATGGTTTCTCAAGCATTCCTGAACTTCAAACTCCCATATCTCGCGAACGGATTGACGAACTCGAGAAACTCCTGTTGCATCTGAAAGCAGAAACTCGCCCGATTTCAACGGTATGTGCATTTTTGCCCTAGGCCATAGTATTTATTGGTTTCGAGCATCAGAATTGCGAAAATTTTGATGGTTTCTCAACCATTCCTTAACTTCAAACTCCCATATCTCGCGAACGGATTGACGAACTCGAGAAATTCCTGTTGCATCTGAAAGTGGAAACTCGTCCGATTACAAAGGTATGTGCATTTTTCCCCTATGCCTTTGTAGTTATTGGTTTCGAGTATCAGACTTGCGAAAATTTTGATGGTTTCTCAACCATTCCTTAACTTCAAACTCCCATATCTCACGAACGGAATGACGAACTCGAGAAATTCGTGTTGCCTCTGAAAGTAGAAACTCGCACGATTACAATGGTGTGTGTACTTTTCCCCTAGGCCATTCCAGTAATTGGTTTCGAGTATCATACTTGCGAAAATTTTGATGGTTCCTCAATCATTCCTTAACTTCAAACTTCCATATCTCGCGAACGGATTGACGAACTCGAGAAACTCCTGTTGCATCTGAAAGCAGAAACTCGCCCGATTACACCGGTACGTGTATTTTTCCCCTAGGCCTTTGTAGTTATTGGTTTCGAGTATCAGACTTGCGATAATATTGATGGTTTCTCAAGCATTCCTTAACTTCAAACTCCCATATCTCGCGAACGGATTGCCGAACTCGAGAAATTCCTGTTGCATCTGACAACAGAAACTCGCCCGATTACAACGGTATGTGTATTTTTCCCCTAGGCCATTGTAGTTATTGGTTTCGAGTATCAGACCTTCGAAAATTGTGATGGTTTCTCAACCATTCCTTAACTTCAAACTACCATATCTCGTGAACGGATTGACGAACTCGAGAATTTCCTATTGCATCTGAAAGCAGAAACACGCCCGATTACAACGGTACGTGTATTTTTGACCTAGGCCATTCCAGTTATTTGTTTTCGAGTATCAGACTTGCGAAAATTTTGATGGTTTCTCAAGCATTCCATAAATTCTATCTCCCATATCTCGCGAACGGATTGACGAACTCGAGAAATTCCTGTTGCATCTGAAGGTAGAAACTCGCACGATTACAATGGTGTGTGTACTTTTCCCCTAGGCCATTCCAGTTATTGGTTTCGAGTATCATACTTGCGAAAATTTTGATGGTTTCTCAATCATTCCTTAACTTCAAACTTCCATATCTCTTGAACGGATTGACGAACTCGAGAAACTCCTGTTGCATCTGGAAGCAGAAACTCGCCCGATTACAACGGTATGTGTATTTTCCCCCTAGGCCATTGTAGTTATTGGTTTCGAGTATCAGAATTGCGAAAATTGTGATGGTTTCTCAACCATTCCTTAACTTCAAACTCCCATATCTCGCGAACGGATTGACGAACTCGAGAATTTCCTATTGCATCTGACAGCAGAAACCCGCCCGATTACAACGGTATGTGTACTTTTCCCCTAGGCAATTCCAGTTATTGGTTTCGAGTATCAGACTTGCGAAAATTTTGATGGTTTCTCAACCATTCCTTAACTTCAAACTCCCATATCTCGCGAACGGATTGACGAACTCGAGAAATTCCTGTTGCATCTGAAAGCAGAAACTCGCCCGATTTCAACGGTTTGTGCATTTTTGCCCTAGGCCATAGTAGTTATTGGTTTCGAGTATCAGACTTGCGAAAATTTTCATGGTTTTTCAAGCATTCCATAACTTCTAACTCCCATATCTCGCGAACGGATTGACGAACTCGAGAAATTCCTGTTGCATCTGAAAGTAGAAACTCGCACTTATACAATGGTGTGTGTACTTTTCCCCTAGGCCATTCCAGTTATTGGTTTCGGGTATCAGACTTGCGATAATATTGATGGTTTCTCAAGCATTCTTTAACTTCAAACTCCCATATCTCGCGAACGGATTGACGAACTCGAGAAACTCCTGTTGCATCTGAAATCAGATACTCGCCCGATTTCAACGGTATGTGCATTTTTGCCCTAGGCCATAGTATTTATTGGTTTCGAGCATCAGAATTGCGAAAATTTTGATGGTTTCTCAACCATTCCTTAACTTCAAACTCCCATATCTCGCGAACGGATTGACGAACTCGAGAAATTCCTGTTGCATCTGAAAGTGGAAACTCGTCCGATTACAAAGGTATGTGCATTTTTCCCCTATGCCTTTGTTGTTATTGGTTTCGAGTATCAGACTTGCGAAAATTTTGATGGTTTCTCAACCATTCCTTAACTTCAAACTCCCATATCTCACGAACGGAATGACGAACACGAGAAATTCCTGTTGCATCTGAAAGTAGAAACTCGCACGATTACAATGGCGTGTGTACTTTTCCCCTAGGCAATTCCAGTTATTGGTTTCGAGTATCAGACTTGCGAAAATTTTGAAGGTTTCTCAACCATTCCTAAACTTCAAACTCCCATATCTCGCGAACGGATTGACGAACTCGAGAAATTCCTGTTGCATCTGAAAGCAGAAACTCGCCTGATTTCAACGGTATGTGCATTTTTGCCGTAGGCTACAGTAGTTATTGGTTTCGAGTATCAGACTTGCGAAAATTTTGATGGTTTCTCAACCATTCCTTAACTTCAAACTCCCATATCTCACGAACGGAAAGACGAACTCGAGAAATTCCTGTTGCATCTGAAAGTAGAAACTCGCACGATTACAATGGCGTGTGTACTTTTCCCCTAGGCAATTCCAGTTATTGGTTTCGAGTATCAGACTTGCGAAAATTATGAAGGTTTCTCAACCATTCCTTAACTTCAAACTCCCATATCTCGCGAACGGATTGACGAACTCGAGAAATTCCTGTTGCATCTGAAAGCAGAAACTCGCCCGATTTCAACGGTATGTGCATTTTTGCCCTAGGCTATAGTAGTTATTGGTTTCGAGTATCAGACTTGCGAAAATTTTGGTGGTTTCTCAAGCATTCCATAACTTCTAACTGCCATATCTCGCGAACGGATGGACGAACTCGAGAAATTTCTGTTGCATCTGAAAGCAGAAACTCGCCCGTTTACAACGGTATGTGCATTTTTCCCCTATGCCTTTGTAGTTATTGGTTTCGAGTATCAGAATTGCGAAAATTCTGATGGTTTCTCAACCATTCCTTAACTTCAAAGTCCCATATCTCACGAACGGAATGACGAACTCGAGAAATTCCTGTTGCATCTGAAAGTAGAAACTCGCACGATTACAATGGCGTGTGTACTTTTCCCCTAGGCAATTCCAGTTATTGGTTTCGAGTATCAGACTTGCGAATATTTTGAAGGTTTCTCAACCATTCCTTAAATTCAAACTCCCATATCTCGCGAATGGATTGACGAACTCGAGAAATTCCTGTTGCATCTGGAAGCAGAAACTCGCCCGATTTCAACGGTATGTGCATTTTTGCCCTAGGCCATTGTAGTTATTGGTTTCGAGTATCAGACTTGCGAAAATTGTGATGGTTTCTCAACCATTCCTTAACTTCAAACTCCCATATCTCGCGAACGGATTGACGAACTCGAGAATTTCCTATTGCATCTGACAGCAGAAACCAGCCCAATTACAACGGTATGTGTATTTTTCCCCTAGGCCAATGTAGTTATTGGTATCGAGTATCAGACTTGCGAAAATTTTGATGGTTTCTCAAGCATTCCTTAACTTCAAACTACCATATCTCGCGAACGGATTGACGAACTCGAGAATTTCCTATTGCATCTGAAAGCAGAAACACGCCCGATTACAACGGTACGTGTATTTTTCACCTAGGCCATTCCTGTTATTTGTTTCGAGTATCAGACCAGCGAAAATTTTGAAGGTTTCTCAACCATTCCTTAACTTCAAAATCCCATATCTCGCGAACGGATTGACGAACTCGAGAAATTCCTGTTGCATCTGAAAGCAGAAACACGCCCGATTACAACGGTACGTGTATTTTTCACCTAGGCCATTCCAGTTATTTGTTTCGAGTATCAGACCAGCGAAAATTTTGAAGGTTTCTCAACCATTCCTTAACTTCAAAATCCCATATCTCGCGAACGGATTGACGAACTCGAGAAATTCCTGTTGCATCTGAAAGCAGAAACTCGCCCGATTACAACGGTATGTGCATTTTTCCCCTAGGCCTTTGTAGTTATTGTTTTCGAGTATCAGGCTTGCGAAAATTTTGGTGGTTTCTCAACCATTCCTTAACTTCAAACTCCCATATCTCGCGAACGGATTGACGAACTCGAGAATTTCCTATTGCATCTGAAAGCAGAAACACGCCCGATTACAACGGTACGTGTATTTTTCACCTAGGCCATAGTAGTTATTGGTTTCGTGTATCAGAATTGCGAAAATTTTGATGGTTTCTCAACCATTCCTTAACTTCAAAATCCCATATCTCGCGAACGGATTGACGAACTCGAGAAATTCCTGTTGCATCTGAAAGCAGAAACTCGCCCGATTACAACGGTATGTGTATTTTCCCCTAGGCCATTGTAGTTATTGGTTTCGAGTATCAGACTTGCGAAAATTGTGATGGTTTCTCAACCATTCCTTAACTTCAAACTCCCATATCTCGCGAACGGATTGACGAACTCGAGAATTTCCTATTGCATCTGACAGCAGAAACCAGCCCGATTACAACGGTATGTGTATTTTTCCCCTAGGCCAATGTAGTTATTGGTATCGAGTATCAGACTTGCGAAAATTTTGATGGTTTCTCAAGCATTCCTTAACTTCAAACTACCATATCTCGCGAACGGATTGACGAACTCGAGAATTTCCTATTGCATCTGAAAGCAGAAACACGCCCGATTACAACGGTACGTGTATTTTTCACCTAGGCCATTCCAGTTATTTGTTTCGAGTATCAGACCAGCGAAAATTTTGAAGGTTTCTCAACCATTCCTTAACTTCAAAATCCCATATCTCGCGAACGGATTGACGAACTCGAGAAATTCCTGTTGCATCTGAAAGCAGAAACTCGCCCGATTACAACGGTATGTGTATTTTCCCCTAGGCCATTGTAGTTATTGGTTTCTAGCATCAGAATTGCGAAAATTTGGATGGTTTCTCAACCATTCCTTAACTTCAAACTCCCATATCTCGCGAACGGGATGACGAACTGGAGAAATTCCTGTTGCGTCTGAAACTGTAAGCTCGCCCGGTTACAAAGGTATGTGCATTTTTCCCCTAGGCCTTTGTAGTTATTGTTTTCGAGTATCAGGCTTGCGAAAATTTTGGTGGTTTCTCAACCATTCCTTAACTTCAAACTCCCATATCTCGCGAACGGAATGAAGCACTCGAGAAATTCCTGTTGCATCTGAAAGTGGAAACTCGCCCGATTACAAAGGTATGTGCATTTTTCCCCTAGGCCATTGTATTTATTTGTTTCTAGCATCAGAATTGCGAAAATTTTGATGGTTTCTCAAGCATTCCTTAACTTCAAACTCCTATATCTCGCGAACGGATTGTCGAATTCGAGAAACTCCTGTTGCATCTGAAAGTAGAAACTCGCACGGTTACAATGGTATGTGTATTTTTCCTCTAGGCCTTTGTTGCTATTGGTTTCGAGTATCAGACCAGCGAAAATTTTGATGGTTTCTCAACCATTCCTTAATTCAAACTCCCATATCTCGCGCACGGATTGACGAACTCGAGAAATTCCTGTTGCATCTGAAAGCAGAAACACGCCCGATTACAACGGTACGTGTATTTTTGACCTAGGCCATTCCAGTTATTGGTTTCGAGTATCAGACCGGCGAAAATTTTGAAGGTTTCTCAACCATTCCTTAACTTGAAACTCCCACATCTCGCGAACGGATTGTCGAATTCGAGAAACTCCTGTTGCATCTGAAAGTAGAAACTCGCACGGTTACAATGGTATGTGTATTTTTCCTCTAGGCCTTTGTTGCTATTGGTTTCGAGTATCAGACCAGCGAAAATTTTGATGGTTTCTCAACCATTCCTTAATTCAAACTCCCATATCTCGCGCACGGATTGACGAACTCGAGAAATTCCTGTTGCATCTGAAAGTAGAAACTCGCACGGTTACAATGGTATGTGTATTTTTCCTCTAGGCCTTTGTTGCTATTGGTTTCGAGTATCAGACCAGCGAAAATTTTGATGGTTTCTCAACCATTCCTTAATTCAAACTCCCATATCTCGCGCACGGATTGACGAACTCGAGAAATTCCTGTTGCATCTGAAAGCAGAAACACGCCCGATTACAACGGTACGTGTATTTTTGACCTAGGCCATTCCAGTTATTGGTTTCGAGTATCAGACCGGCGAAAATTTTGAAGGTTTCTCAACCATTCCTTAACTTGAAACTCCCACATCTCGCGAACGGATTGACGAACTCGAGAAATTCCTGTTGCATCTGAAAGAGGAAACTCGCCCGATTAAAACGGTATGTGTATTTTCCCCTAGGCCATTGTAGTTATTGGTTTCTAGCATCAGAATTGCGAAAATTTGTATGGTTTCTCAACCATTCCTTAACTTCGAACTCCCACATCTCGCGAACGGATTGACGAACTCGAGAAATTCCTGTTGAATCTGAAAGCAGAAACTCGCCCGATTACAAAGGTATTTGCATTTATCCCCTATGCCTTTGTTGTTATTGGTTTCGGGTATCAGACCAGCGAAAATTGTGATGGTTTCTCAACCATTCCTTAACTTCAAACTAACATATCTCGCGAACGGAATGACGAACTCGAGAAATTCCTGTTGCATCTGAAAGTGGAAACTCGCCCGATTACAACGGTATGTGTATTTTCCCCTTGGCCTTTGTAGTTATTGGTTTCTAGCATCAGAACAGCGAAAATTTTGATGGTTTCTCAACCATTCCATAATTTCAAACTCCCATATCTCGCGAACGGAATGGCGAACTCGAGAAATTCCTGTTGCATCTGAAAGCAGAAACTCGCCCGATTACAACGGTGCGTGTATTTTTCCCCTAGGCCTTTGTAGTTATTGGTATCGAGTATCAGACTTGCGAAAATTTTGATGGTTTCTCAACCATTCCATAATTTCAAACTCCCAAATCTCGCGAACGGAATGGCGAACTCGAGAAATTCCTGTTGCACCTGAAAGTGGAAACTCGCCCGATTACAACGGTATGTGTATTTTCCCCTAGGCCATTGTAGTTATTGGTTTCTAGCGTCAGAATTGCGAAAATTTTGATGGTTTCTCAACCATTCCTTAACTTCAAACTTCCATATCTCGCGAACGGATTGACGAACTCGAGAATTTCCTATTGCATCTGAAAGCAGAAACTCGCCCGATTACAACGGTATGTGTATTTTTGCCCTAGGCCATAGTTGTTATTGGATTCGAGTATCAGACTTGCGAAAACTTTGATGGTTTCTCAAGCATGCCTTAACTTCAAACTCCCATATCTCGCGAACGGATTGACGAACTCGAGAAATTCCTGTTGCATCTGACAGCAGAAACTCGCCCGAATACAACGGTGTGTGTACTTTTCCCCCAGGCCATTGTTGTTATTGGTTTCGAGTATCAGACTTGCGAAAATTATGATGGTTTCTCTACCATTCCTTAACTTCAAACTACCATATCTCGCGAACGGATTGACGAACTCGAGAATTTCCTATTGCATCTGAAAGCAGAAACACGCCCGATTACAACGGTATGTGTATTTTTGACCTAGGCCGTTCCAGTTATTGGTTTCGAGTATCAGACCAGCGAAAATTTTGAAGGTTTCTCAACCATTCCTTAACTTCAAACTACCATATCTCGCGAACGGGATGACGAACTCGAGAAATTCCTGTTGCATCTGAAACTGGAAACTCGCCCGATTTCAACGGTATGTGCATTTTTCCCCTAGGCTTTTGTAGTTATTGGTTTCGAGTATCAGACTTTCGAAAATTTTGATGGTTTCTCAAGCATTCCTTAACTTCGAACTCCCATATCTCGCGAACGGAATGACGAACTCGAGAATTTCCTATTGCATCTGAAAGCAGAAACACGCCCGATTACAACGGTTCGTGTATTTTTGACCTAGGCCATTCCAGTTATTGGTTTCGAGTATCAGACCAGCGAAAATTTTGAAGGTTTCTCAACCATTCCTTAACTTCAAACTCCCATATCTCGCGAACGGGATGACGAACTCGAGAAATTGCTGTTGCATCTGAAAGCAGAAACTCGCCCGATTACAACGGTATGTGTATTTTCCCTTAGGCCATTGTAGTTATTGGTTTCTAGCATCAGAATTGCGAAAATTTTCATGGTTTCTCAACCATTCCTTAACTTCAAACTCCCATGTCTCGCGAACGGAATGACGGACTCGAGAAATTCCTGTTGCATCTGAAACTGGAAACTCGCCCGATTTCAACGGTATGTGAATTTTTGCCCTAGGCCATAGTAGTTATTGGTTTCTAGCATCAGACTTGCGAAAATTTTGATGGTTACTCAAGCATGCCTTAACTTCAAACTCCCATATCTCGCGAACGGATTGACGAACTCGAGAATTTCCTATTGCATCTGAAAGCAGAAACTCGCCCGATTACAGCGGTATGTGTATTTTCCCCTTGGCCTTTGTAGTTATTGGTTTCTAGCATCAGAATTGCGAAAATTTGTATAGTTTCTCAACCATTCCTTAAATTCGAACTCCCTTATCTCGCGAACGGGACGACGAACTCGAGAAATTCCTGTTGTATCTGAGACTGGAAACTCGCCCGATTACAAAGGTATGTGCATTTTTCCCCTGGGCCTTTGTAGTTATTGGTTTCGAGTATCAGACTTTCGAAAATTTTGATGGTTTCTCAAGCATTCCTTAACTTCGAACTCCCATATCTCGCGAACGGAATGACGAACTCGAGAAATTCCTGTTGCACCTGAAAGTGGAAACTCGCCCGATTACAACGGTATGTGTATTTTCCCCTAGGCCATTGTAGTTATTGGTTTCTAGCGTCAGAATTGCGAAAATTTTGATGGTTTCTCAACCATTCCTTAACTTCAAACTCCCATATCTCGCGAACGGAATGACGAACTCGAGAAATTCCTGTTGCATCTGAAAGTGGAAACTCGCCCGATTACAAAGATATGTGGGTTTCTCCCCTAGGCCTTTGTAGTTATTGGTTTCTATCATCAGAATTGCGAAAAGTTGGATGGTTTCTCAACCATTCCTTAACTTCGAACACCCATATCTCGCGAACGGGATGACGAACTAGAGAAATTCCTGTTGCATCTGAAACTGGAAACTCGCCCGATTACAAAGGTATGTGCATTTTTCCCCTAGGCCTTTATAGTTATTGGTTTCGAGTATCAGACCAGCGAAAATTTTGATGGTTTCTCAACCATTCCATAATTTCAAACACCCATATCTCGCGAACGGAATGGCGAACTCGAGAAATTCCTGTTGCATCTGAAAGCAGAAACTCGCCCGATTACAACGGTACGTGTATTTTTCCCCTAGGCCTTTGTAGTTATTGGTTTCGAGTATCAGACTTGCGATAATTTTGATGGTTTCTCAAGCATTCCTTAACTTCAAACTACCATATCTCGCGAACGGATTGACGAACTCGAGAATTTCCTATTGCATCTGAAAGCAGAAACACGCCCGATTACAAAGGTATGTGTATTTTTCCCCTAGGCCTTTGTAGTTATTGGTTTCGACTATCAGAATTGCGAGACTTTTGATGGTTTCTCAACCATTCCTTAACTTCAAACTCCCATATCTCGCGAACGGAATGACGCACTCGAGAAATTCCTGTTGCATCTGAAAGCAGAACCTCGCCCGATTACAACGGTATGTGTATTTTTGCCCTAGGCCATAGTTGTTATTGGATTCGAGTATCAGACTTGCGAAAACTTTGATGGTTTCTCAAGCATGCCTTAACTTCAAACTCCCATATCTCGCGAACGGGATGACGAACTCGAGAAACTCCTGTTGCATCTGAAAGCAGAAACTCGCCCGATTACAACGGTATGTGAATTTTTCCCCTAGGCCATTGTAGTTATTGGTTTCTAGCATCAGAATTGCGAAAATTTTGATGGTTTCTCAACCATTCCTTAACTTCAAACTTCCATATCTCGCGAACGGATTGACGAACTCGAGAATTTCCTATTGCATCTGAAAGCAGAAACTCGCCCGATTACAACGGTATGTGTATTTTTGCCCTAGGCCATAGTTGTTATTGGATTCGTGTATCAGACTTGCGAAAACTTTGATGGTTTCTCAAGCATGCCTTAACTTCAAACTCCCATATCTCGCGAACGGATTGACGAACTCGAGAAATTCCTGTTGCATCTGACAGCAGAAACTCGCCCGATTTCAACGGTGTGTGTACTTTTCCCCCAGGCCATTGTAGTTATTGGTTTCGAGTATCAGACTTGCGAAAATTATGATGGTTTCTCAACCATTCCTTAACTTCAAATTACCATATCTCGCGAACGGATTGACGAACTCGAGAATTTCCTATTGCATCTGAAAGCAGAAACACGCCCGATTACAACGGTACGTGTATTTTTGACCTAGGCCATTCCAGTTATTGGTTTCGAGTACCAGACCAGCGAAAATTTTGAAGGTTTCTCAACCATTCCTTAACTTCAAACTCCCATATCTCGCGAACGGGATGACGAACTCGAGAAATTGCTGTTGCATCTGAAAGCAGAAACTCGCCCGATTACAACGGTATGTGTATTTTCCCCTAGGCCATTGTAGTTATTGGTTTCTAGCATCAGAATTGCGAAAATTTTGATTGTTTCTCAAGCATTCCTTAACTTCAAACACCCATATCTCGCGCACGGATTGACTAACTCGAGAAATTCTTGTTGCATCTGAACGCAGAAACTCGCCCGATTACAAAGATATGTGTGTTTTTCCCCTAGGCCTTTGTAGTTATTGGTTTCGAGTATCAGACTTGCAAAAATTTTGAGGGTTTCTCTACCATTCCTTAACTTCAAACTCCCATATCTCGCGAACGGATTGACGAACTCGAGAAATTCCTGTTGCATCTGACAGTAGAGACTCGCCCAATTAGAATGGTGTGTGTACTTTTCCCCTAGGCCATTCCAGTTATTCGTTTCTAGTATCAGAATTGCGAGACTTTTGATGGTTTCTCAAACATTCCTAACTTCAAACTCCCATGCCTCGCGAACGGAATGACGAACTCGAGAAATTCCTGTTGCATCTGAAAGTGGAAACTCGCCCGATTACAAAGGTATGTGCATTTTACCCCTAGGCCTTTGTAGTTATTGGTTTCGAGTATCAGACTTTCAAAAATTTTGAGGGTTTCTCAACCATTCCTTAACTTCAAACTCCCATATCTCGCGAACGGATTGACGAACTCGAGAAATTCCTGTTGCATCTGAAAGTAGAGAATCGCCCGATTAGAATGGTGTGTGTACTTTTCCCCTAGGCCATTCCAGTTATTCGTTTCTAGCATCAGAATTGCGAAAATTTCGATGGTTTCTCAACCATTCCTTAACTTCAAACTCCCACATCTCGCGAACGGATTGACGAACTCGAGAAATTCCTGTTGCATCTGAAAGTGGAAACTCGCCCGATTACAAAGGTATGTGTATTTTTCCCCTAGGCCATTCCAGTTATTGGTTTCTAGCATCAGAATTGCGAGACTTTTGATGGTTTCTCAACCATTCCTTAACTTCAAACTCCCACATCTCGCGAACGGATTGACGAACTCGAGAAATTCCTGTTGCATCTGAAAGTGGAAACTCGCCCGATTACAAAGGTATGTGTATTTTTCCCCTGGGCCTTTGTAATTATTGGTTTCGACTATCAGAATTGCGAGACTTTTGATGGTTTCTCAACCATTCCTTAACTTCAACCTCCCATATCTCGCGAACGGAATGACGCACTCGAGAAATTCCTGTTGCATCTGAAAGTGGAAGCTCGCCCAATTACAAAGGTATGTGCATTTTTCCCCTGGGCCTTTGTAGTTATTGGTTTCTAGCATCAGAATTGCGAAAATTTTGATGGTTACTCAAGCATTCCTTAACTTCAAACTCCCATATCTCGCGAACGGATTGACGAACTCGAGAATTTCCTATTGCATCTGAATGCAGAAACTCGCCCGATTACAACGGTATGTGTATTTTCCCCTAGGCCTTTGTAGTTGTTGGTTTCGAGTATCAGACTTGCGAAAATTTTGATTGTTTCGCAAGCATTCCTTAACCTCAAACTCCCATATCTCGCGCACGGATTGACGAACTCGAGAAATTCTTGTTGCATCTGAACGCAGAAACTCGCCCGATTACAAAGATATGTGTGTTTCTCCCCTAGGCCTTTGTAGTTATTGGTTTCGAGTATCAGACTTGCAAAAATTTTGAGGGTTTCTCAACCATTCCTTAACTTCAAACTCCCATGCCTCGCGAACGGAATGACGAACTCGAGAAATTCCTGTTGCATCTGAAAGTGGAAACTCGCCCGATTACAAAGGTATGTGCATTTTACCCCTAGGCCTTTGTAGTTATTGCTTTCGAGTATCAGACTTGCAAAAATTTTGAGGGTTTCTCAACCATTCCTTAACTTCAAACTTCCATATCTCACGAACGGATTGACGAACTCGAGAATTTCCTATTGCATCTGAAAGCAGATACTCGCCCAATTAGAATGGTGTGTGTACTTTTCCCCTAGGCCATTCCAGTTATTCGTTCCTAGCATCAGAATTGCGAGACTTTTGATGGTTTCTCAAACATTCCTAACTTCAAACTCCCATGTCTCGCGAACGGAATGACGAACTCGAGAAATTCCTGTTGCATCTGAAACTGGAAACTCGCCCAATTACAAAGGTATGTGCATTTTTCCCCTAGGCCTTTGTAGTTATTGGGTTCGAGTATCAGACCAGCGAAAATTTTGATGGTTTCTCAACCATTCCTTAACTTCAAACTCCCACATCTCGCGAACGGATTGACGAACTCGAGAAATTCCTGTTGCATCTGAAAGTGGAAACTCGCCCGATTACAAAGGTATGTGTATTTTTCCCCTGGGCCTTTGTAATTATTGGTTTCGACTATCAGAATTGCGAGACATTTGATGGTTTCTCAACCATTCCTTAACTTCAACCTCCCATATCTCGCGAACGGAATGACGCACTCGAGAAATTCCTGTTGCATCTGAAAGTGGAAGCTCGCCCAATTACAAAGGTATGTGCATTTTTCCCCTGGGCCTTTGTAGTTATTGGTTTCTAGCATCAGAATTGCGAAAATTTTGATGGTTACTCAAGCATTCCTTAACTTCAAACTCCCATATCTCGCGAACGGATTGACGAACTCGAGAATTTCCTATTGCATCTGAATGCAGAAACTCGCCCGATTACAACGGTATGTGTATTTTCCCCTAGGCCTTTGTAGTTATTGGTTTCGAGTATCAGACTTGCGAAAATTTTGATTGTTTCGCAAGCATTCCTTAACTTCAAACTCCCATATCTCGCGCACGGATTGACGAACTCGAGAAATTCTTGTTGCATCTGAACGCAGAAACTCGCCCGATTACAAAGATATGTGTGTTTCTCCCCTAGGCCTTTGTAGTTATTGGTTTCGAGTATCAGACTTGCAAAAATTTTGAGGGTTTCTCAACCATTCCTTAACTTCAAACTCCCATGCCTCGCGAACGGAATGACGAACTCGAGAAATTCCTGTTGCATCTGAAAGTGGAAACTCGCCCGATTACAAAGGTATGTGCATTTTACCCCTAGGCCTTTGTAGTTATTGCTTTCGAGTATCAGACTTGCAAAAATTTTGAGGGTTTCTCAACCATTCCTTAACTTCAAACTTCCATATCTCGCGAACGGATTGACGAACTCGAGAATTTCCTATTGCATCTGAAAGCAGATACTCGCCCAATTAGAATGGTGTGTGTACTTTTCCCCTAGGCCATTCCAGTTATTCGTTCCTAGCATCAGAATTGCGAGACTTTTGATGGTTTCTCAAACATTCCTAACTTCAAACTCCCATGTCTCGCGAACGGAATGACGAACTCGAGAAATTCCTGTTGCATCTGAAACTGGAAACTCGCCCAATTACAAAGGTATGTGCATTTTTCCCCTAGGCCTTTGTAGTTATTGGGTTCGAGTATCAGACCAGCGAAAATTTTGATGGTTTCTCAACCATTCCTTAACTTCAAACTCCCACATCTCGCGAACGGATTGACGAACTCGAGAAATTCCTGTTGCATCTGAAAGTGGAAACTCGCCCGATTACAAAGGTATGTGTATTTTTCCCCTGGGCCTTTGTAATTATTGGTTTCGACTATCAGAATTGCGAGACTTTTGATGGTTTCTCAACCATTCCTTAACTTCAACCTCCCATATCTCGCGAACGGAATGACGCACTCGAGAAATTCCTGTTGCATCTGAAAGTGGAAGCTCGCCCAATTACAAAGGTATGTGCATTTTTCCCCTGGGCCTTTGTAGTTATTGGTTTCTAGCATCAGAATTGCGAAAATTTTGATGGTTACTCAAGCATTCCTTAACTTCAAACTCCCATATCTCGCGAACGGATTGACGAACTCGAGAATTTCCTATTGCATCTGAATGCAGAAACTCGCCCGATTACAACGGTATGTGTATTTTCCCCTAGGCCTTTGTAGTTATTGGTTTCGAGTATCAGACTTGCGAAAATTTTGATTGTTTCGCAAGCATTCCTTAACTTCAAACTCCCATATCTCGCGCACGGATTGACGAACTCGAGAAATTCTTGTTGCATCTGAACGCAGAAACTCGCCCGATTACAAAGATATGTGTGTTTCTCCCCTAGGCCTTTGTAGTTATTGGTTTCGAGTATCAGACTTGCAAAAATTTTGAGGGTTTCTCAACCATTCCTTAACTTCAAACTCCCATATCTCGCGAACGGATTGACGAACTCGAGAAATTCCTGTTGCATCTGAAAGTAGAGAATCGCCCGATTAGAATGGTGTGTGTACTTTTCCCCTAGGCCATTCCAGTTATTCGTTTCTAGCATCAGAATTGCGAAAATTTCGATGGTTTCTCAACCATTCCTTAACTTCAAACTCCCACATCTCGCGAACGGATTGACGAACTCGAGAAATTCCTGTTGCATCTGAAAGTGGAAACTCGCCCGATTACAAAGGTATGTGTATTTTTCCCCTAGGCCATTCCAGTTATTGGTTTCGAGTATCAGACTTGCGAAAATTTTGATGGTATCTCAACCATTCCTTAACTTCAAGCTCCCATATCTCGCGAAAGGAATGACGAACTCGAGAAATTCCCGTTGCATCTGAAAGTAGAAACTCCCCGATTACAATGGTTTGTGTACTTTTTCCCTAGTCCATTCCAGTTATTGGTTTCGAGTATCAGACCAGCGAAAATTTTGATGGTTTCTCAACCATTCCTTAACTTCAAACACCCATATCTCGCGAACGGACTGGCGAACTCGAGAAATTCGCGTTGCATCTGAAAGTAGAATCTCGCCCGATTACAATGGGTTGTGTACTTTTCCCCTAGGCCATTCCAGTTATTGGTTTCGAGTATCAGACTTGCGAAAACTTTGATGGTTCCTCAATCTTTCCTTAACTTCAAACTCCCATATCTCGCGAACGGACTGGCGAACTCGAGAAATTCGCGTTGCATCTGAAAGTAGAAACTCGCCCGATTACAATGGGTTGTGTACTTTTCCCCTAGGCCATTCCGGTTATTGGTTTCGAGTATCAGACTTGCGAAAATTTTGATGGTTCCTCAACCATTCCTTAATTTAAAGCTCCCATATTTCGCGAACGGATTGACGAACTCGAGAAACTCCTATTGCATCTGAAAGTAGGAACTCGCCCGATTACAATGGTGTGCGTATTTTTTCCCTAGTCCATTCCAGTTATTGGTTTCGAGTATCCGACTTGCGAAAACTTTGATGGTTCCTCAATCTTTCCTTAACTTCAAACTCCAAGATCTCGCGAACGGATTGACGAACTCGAGAAATTCGCGTTGCATCTGAAAGTAGAAACTCGCCCGATTACAATGGTGTGTGTATTTTTGCCCTAGGCCATAGTAGTTATTGGTTTCGAGTGTCAGACTTGCGAAAATTTTGATAGTTTCTCAACTATTCCCTAACTTCAAACTCCCATATCTCGCGAAATGATTGACGAACTCGAGAAATTCCCGTTGCAACTGAAAGTAGAAGCTCGCCCGATTACAATGGTGTGTGTACTTTTCCCCTGGGCCATTCCAGTTATTGGTTTCGAGTATCAGACTTGCGAAAATTTTGATGGTTTCTCAACCATTCCTTAATTTCAAGCTCCCATATCTCGCGAACGGATTGACGAACTCGAGAAATTAGCGTTGCATCTGAAAGTAGAAACTCGCCCGATTACAATGGTTTGTGTATTTTTGCCCTAGGCCATTCCAGTTATTAGTTTCGAGTATCAGACCAGCGAAAATTTTGATGGCTTCTCAACCATTCCTTAACTTCAAACTCCCATATTTCGCGAACGGACTGACAAACTCGAGAAATTCGCGTTGCATCTGAGAGTAGGAACTCGCCCGATTACAATGGTGTGTGTACTTTTCCCCTAGGCCATTCCAGTTATTGGTTTCGAGTATCAGAATTGCGAAAACTTTGATGGTTCCTCAATCATTCCTTAACTTCAAACTCCCATATCTCGCGAAAGGATTGACGAACTCGAGAAATTCCCGTTGCATCTGAAAGCAGAAACTCGCCCGATTACAATGGTGTGTGTACTTTTCCCCTAGGCCATTCCAGTTATTGGTTTCGAGTATCAGACCAGCGAAAATTTTGATGGTTTCTCAACCATTCCTTAACTTCAAACTCCCATATCTCGCGAACGGACTGACGAACTCGAGAAATTCGCGTTGCATCTGAAAGTAGAAACTCGCCCGATTACAGTGGTGTGTGTACTTTTCCCCTAGGCCATTCCAGTTATTGGTTTCGAGTATCAGACCAGCGAAAATTTTGATGGTCTCTCAACCATTCCTTAACTTCAAACTCCCATATCTCGCGAACGGATTGACGAACTCGAGAAATTAGCGTTGCACCTGAAAGTAGAAACTCGCCCGATTACAATGGTGTGTGTACTTTTCCCCTAGGCCATTCCAGTTATTGGTTTCGAGTATCAGAATTGCGAAAACTTTGATGGTTCCTCAATCATTCCTTAACTTCAAACTCCCATATCTCGCGAAAGGATTGACGAACTCGAGAAATTCCCGTTGCATCTGAAAGTAGAAACTCGCCCGATTACAATGGTGTGTGTGCTTTTCCCCTAGGTCATTCCAGGAATTGGTTTCGAGTATGAGACTTGCTAAAATTTTGATGGTTCCTCAATCATTCCTTAACTTCAAACTCCCATATCTCGCGAACGGATTGACGAACTCGAGAAATTCCCGTTGCATCTGAAAGTAGAAACTCGCCCGATTACAATGGTGTGTGTACTTTTCCCCTAGGTCATTCCAGGAATTGGTTTCGAGTATGAGACTTGGGAAAATTTTGATGGTTCCTCAATCATTCCTTAACTTCAAACTCCTATATCTCGCGAGCGGTTTGACGAACTCGAGAAATTCCCGTTGCATCTGAAAGTAGAAACTCGCCCGATTACAATGGTGTGTGTACTTTTCCCTAGACCATTCCAGCTATCGGTTTCGATTATCAGACTTGCGAAAATTTTGATGGTTTCTCAACCATTCCTTAACTTCACACTTCCATATCTCGCGAACGGATTGACGAACTCGAGAAATTCCTGTTGCATGTGAAAGTAGAAACTCGCCCGATTACAACGGTATGTGTATTTTTCCCCTAGGCCTTTGTAGTTACTGGTTTCGGGTATCAGACTTTTGAAAATTTTGATGGTATCTCAACCATTCCGTAACTTCAAACTCCCATATCTCGCGAACGGATTGACGAACTCGATTATTTCCAGTTGCATCTGAAAGTAGACACTCGCCCGATTACAATGGTGTGTGTACTTTTCCCCTAGGCCATTCCAGTTATTGGTTTCGAGTATCAGACCAGCGAAAATTTTTATGGTTTCTCAAACATTCCTTAACTTCACTCTTCCATATCTCGCGAACGGATTGACGATCTCGAGAAATTTCTGTTGCCTCAGAAACTAGAAAGTCGCCCGTGTACAATGGTGTGTGTACTTTTCCCCTAGGCCATTCCAGTTATTGGTTTCGAGTATCAGACCAGCGAAAATTTTGATGGTTTCTCAACCATTCCTTAACTTCAAACTCCCATATCTCGTGAACGGATTGACGAACTCGATTATTTCCTGTTGCATGTGAAAGTAGAATGTCGACCGATTACAATGGTGTGTGTACTTTTCCCCTAGGCCATTCCAGTTATTGATTTCGTGTATCGGACTTGCGAAAATTTTGATGGTTCCCCAAACATTCCTTAACTTCAAACTCCCATATCTCGCGAACGGATTGACGAACTCGATTATTTCCTGTTGCATCTGAAAGTAGAAACTCGCCCGATTACAATGGTGTGTGTACTTTTCCCTTAGGCCATTCCAGTTATTGGTTTCGAGTATCAGACCAGCGAAAATTTTGATGGTTTCTCAACCATTCCTAAACTTCACACTTCCATATCTCGCGAACGGATTGACGAACTCGAGAAATTTCTGTTGCATCAGAAACTAGGAAGTCGCCCGAGTACAATGGTGTGTGTACTTTTCCCCTAGGCCATTCCAGTTATTGGTTTCGAGTATCAGACCAGCGAAAATTTTGATGGTTCCTCAACCATTCCTTAAGTTCAAACTCCCATAACTCGCGAACGGGTTGTCGAACTCGAGAAATTCCTGTTGCATCTGAAAGTAGAAACACGCCCGATTACAATGGAGTGTGTACTTTTCCCCTAGGCCATTCCAGTTATTGGTTTCGAGTATCAGACCAGCGAAAATTTTGATGGTTTCTCAACCATTCCTAAACTTCACACTTCCATATCTCGCGAACGGATTGACGAACTCGAGAAATTTCTGTTGCATCAGAAACTAGGAAGTCGCCCGAGTACAATGGTGTGTGTACTTTTCCCCTAGGCCATTCCAGTTATTGGTTTCGAGTATCAGACCAGCGAAAATTTTGATGGTTCCTCAACCATTCCTTAACTTCAAACTCCCATATCTCGCGAACGGATTTACGAACTCGAGAAATTCCCGTTGCATCTGAAAGTAGAAACTCGCCCGATTACAATGGTGTGTGTACTTTTCCCCTAGGTCATTCCAGGAATTGGTTTCGAGTATGAGACTTGGGAAAATTTTGATGGTTCCTCAATCATTCCTTAACTTCAAACTCCTATATCTCGCGAACGGATTGACGAACTCGAGAAATTCGCGTTGCATCTGAAAGTAGAAACTCGCCCGATTACAGTGGTGTGTGTACTTTTCCCCTAGGCCATTCCAGTTATTGGTTTCGAGTATCAGACCAGCGAAAATTTTTATGGTTTCTCAAACATTCCTTAACTTCACTCTTCCATATCTCGCGAACGGATTGACGATCTCGAGAAATTTCTGTTGCCTCAGAAACTAGAAAGTCGCCCGTGTACAATGGTGTGTGTACTTTTCCCCTAGGCCATTCCAGTTATTGGTTTCGAGTATCAGACCAGCGAAAATTTTGATGGTTCCTCAACCATTCCTTAAGTTCAAACTCCCATAACTCGCGAACGGGTTGTCGAACTCGAGAAATTCCTGTTGCATCTGAAAGTAGAAACACGCCCGATTACAATGGAGTGTGTACTTTTCCCCTAGGCCATTCCAGTTATTGGTTTCGAGTATCAGACCAGCGAAAATTTTGATGGTTTCTCAACCATTCCTAAACTTCACACTTCCATATCTCGCGAACGGATTGACGAACTCGAGAAATTTCTGTTGCATCAGAAACTAGGAAGTCGCCCGAGTACAATGGTGTGTGTACTTTTCCCCTAGGCCATTCCAGTTATTGGTTTCGAGTATCAGACCAGCGAAAATTTTGATGGTTCCTCAACCATTCCTTAACTTCAAACTCCCATATCTCGCGAACGGATTTACGAACTCGATTATTTCCTGTTGCATCTGAAAGTAGAAACTCGCCCGATTACAATGGTGTGTGTACTTTTCCCCTAGGCCATACCAGTTATTGGTTTCGAGTATCAGACCAGCGAAAATTTTGATGGTTTCTCAACCATTCCTTAACTTCACACTTCCATATCTCGCGAACGGATTGACGATCTCGAGAAATTCCTGTTGCATGTGAAATTAAGAACTCGCCCGATTACAACGCTATGTGTATTTTTCCCCTAGGCCTTTGTAGTTATTGGTTTCGAGAATCAGACTTTCGAAAATTTTGGTGGTTCCTCAACCATTCCTTAAGTTCAAACTCCCATAACTCGCGAACGGGTTGACGAACTCGAGAAATTCCTGTTGCATCTGAAAGTAGAAACACGCCCGATTACAACGGTACGTGTATTTTTTCCCTAGGCCATTCTGGTTACGCGTTTGGAGCAGCAGAATTGTGAAAAATTTTTTGCCTTATCAACCATTTCTTGGCTTCAAACTTCCGTATCTCGCGAACGGATTGACCTAACCCAAAAATTCCTGTTGCGTCTGAAAGTAGAAACTCGCCCGATTGCAACGGTATGTGTATTTTTTCCCTAGCCCATTCTGGTTAAGCGTTTGGAGAAGCAGAATTGCGAAAAATTTGTTTTCTTCTCAACCATTTCTTAGCTTCAAAGTCCCATATCTCGCGAACGGATTGACCAAACCCAAAATTCCTTCTGCGTCTGAAAGTAGAAACTCGCCCGATTACAACGGTATGCATATTTTTTCCCTAGGCCATTCTGGTTAAGCGTTTGGAGCAGCAGAATTGCGAAAAATTTATTGTCTTCTCAACCATTTCTTAGCTTCAAACTTCCGTATCTCGCGAACGGATTGTCCTAACCCAAAAATTCCTATTGCATTTGAAAGTAGAAACTCGCCCGATTACAACGGTACGTGTATTTTTCCCCTAGGCCATTCTGGTTAAGCGTTTGGAGCAGCAGATTTGCGAAAAATTTCTTGTCTTCTCAACCATTTCTTGGCTTCAAACTCCCATATCTCGCGAACGGATTGACCAAACCCAAAAATTCCTGCTCCTTCTTAAAGTAGAAACTCGCCCGATTACAACGGTATGCGTATTTTTTCCCTAGGCCATTCTGGTTAAGCGTTTGGAGCAGCAGAATTGCGAAAAATTTTTTTCCTTGTCAACCATTTCTTGGCTTCAAACTCCCATATCTCGCGAACGGATTGACCTAACCCAAAAATTCCTATTGCATCTGAAAGTAGAAACTCGCCCGATTACAACGGTATGTGTACTTTTTCCCTAGCCCATTCTGGTTAAGCGTTTGGAGCAGCAGAATTGCGAAAAATTTTTTTCCTTGTCAACCATTTCTTGGCTTCAAACTCCCATATCTCGCGAACGGATTGACCTAACCCAAAAATTCCTATTGCATCTGAAAGTAGAAACTCGCCCGATTACAACGGTATGTGTACTTTTTCCCTAGGGCATTCTGGTTAAGCGATTGGAGCAGCAGAATTGCGAAAAATTTGTTGTCTTGTCAACCATTTCTTAGCTTCAAAGTCCCATATCTCGCGAACGGATTGACCTAACCCAAAAATTCCTGTTGCGTCTGAAAGTAGAAACTCGCCCGATTACAACGGTATGCGTATTTTTTCCCTAGGCCATTCTGGTTAAGCGTTTGGAGAAGCAGAATTGCGAAAAATTTTTTGCCTTCTCAACCATTTCTTTGCTTCAAACTCCCATATCTCGCGAACGGATTGACCTAACCCAAAAATTCCTATTGCATCTGAAAGTAGAAACTCGCCCGATTACAACGGTATGCGTATTTTTCCCCTAGGCCATTCTGCTTAAGGTTTGGTGCAGCAGATTTGCGAAAAATTTGTTGTCATCTCAACCATTTCTTAGCTTCAAACTCTCATATCTCGCGAACGGATTGACCTAACCCAAAAATTCCTATTGCATTTGAAAGTAGAAACTCGCCCGATTACAGCGGTATGTGTATTTTTTCCCTAGGCCATTCTGCTTAAGCGTTTGGAGCAGCAGAATTGCGAAAAATTTTTTGCCTTCTCAACCATTTCTTGGCTTCAAACTCCCATATCTGGCGAACCGATTGACCTAACCCAAAAATTCCTTATGCATCTGAAAGTAGAAACTCGCCCGATTACAACGGTACGTGTATTTTTCCAATAGGCCATTCTGGTTAGCGATTGGAGCAGCAGAATTGCGAAAAATTTGTTGTCTTGTCAACCATTTCTTAGCTTCAAAGTCCCATATCTCGCGAACGGATTGACCTAACCCAAAAATTCCTGTTGCGTCTGAAAGTAGAAACTCGCCCGATTACAACGGTATGTGTACTTTTTCCCTAGGGCATTCTGGTTAAGCGTTTGGAGCAGCAGAATGCGATACATTTTTTGCCCTCTCAACCATTTCTTGGCTTCAAACTCTCATATCTCGCGAACGGATTGACCAAACCCAAAAATTCCTGCTCCGTCTGAAAGTAGAAACTCGCCCGATTACAACGGTATTCGTATTTTTTCCCTAGGCCATTCTGGTTAAGCGTTTGGAGAAGCAGAATTGCGAAAAATTTTTTGCCTTCTCAACCATTTCTTGGCTTCAAACTCCCATATCTCGTGAACGGATTGACCTAACCCAAAATTCCTATTGCATCTGAAAGTAGAAACTCGCCCGATTACAACGGTATGCGTGTTTTTTCCCTGGGCCATTCTGGTTAAGCGTTTGGAGCAGCAGAATTGCGAAAAATTTTTTGCCTTCTCAACCATTTCTTGGCTTCAAACTCCCATATCTGGCGAACGGATTGACCTAACCCAAAAATTCCTGATGCATGTGAAAGTAGAAACTCGCCCGATTACAACGGTACGTGTATTTTTCCCCTAGGCGATTCTGGTTAAGCGATTGGAGCAGCAGAATTGCGAAAAATTTGTTGTCTTGTCAACCATTTCTTAGCTTCAAAGTCCCATATCTCGCGAACGGATTGACCTAACCCAAAAATTCCTGTTGCGTCTGAAAGTAGAAACTCGCCCGATTGCAATGGTGTGTGTACTTTTCCCCGAGGTCATTCCAGTTATTGGTTTCGAGTATCAGACTTGCGAAAATTTTGATGGTTTCTCAAACATTGCTTAACTTCAAACTCCCATATCTCGCGAACGGATTGACGAAATCGAGAAATTCCTGTTGCATCTGAAAGTAGGAACTCGCGCGATTACAATGGTGTGTGTACTTTTCCCCGAGGCCATAGTAGTTATTGGTTTCGAGTATCAGACCAGCGAAAATTTTGATGGTTTCTCAACCATTCCTTAACTTCAAACTCCCATATCTCGCGAAAGGGTTGACGAACTCGAGAAATGCCCGTTGCATTTGAAAGTAGAAACTCGCCCGATTACAATGGTGTGTGTACTTTTCCCCTAGGTCATTCCAGTTATTCGTTTCTAGCACCAGAATTGCGAAAATTTTGATGGTTTCTCAACCATCTCTTAACTGCAAATTCCGACATTTCGCGAACGGTTTGACGAATCCGAAAAATTTCTGTTGCATCTGAAAGTAGGTACTCGCCCGATTACAATGGTGTGTGTACTTTTCCCCGAGGCCATAGTAGTTATTGGTTTCGAGTATCAGACCAGCGAAAATTTTGATGGTTTCTCAACCATTCCTTAACTTCAAACTCCCATATCTCGCGAAGGGATTGACGAACTCGAGAAATTCGCGTTGCATCTGAAAGTAGAATGTCGCGCGATTACAATGGCTTGTGTATTTTTGCCCTAGGCCATAGTAGTTAATGGTTACGAGTATCAGACTTGCGAAAATTTTGATGGTTTCTCAACTATTCCTTAAATTCAAACTCCAATATCTCGCGAAAGGATAGACGAACTCGAGAAATTCCCGTTGCATCTGAAAGTAGAAACTCGCCCGATTACAATGGTGTGTGTACTCTTCCCCGAGGACATTCCAGTTATTGGTTTCGAGTATCAGACTTGTGAAAATTTTCATGGTTTCTCAAACATTGCTTAACTTCAAACTCCCATATCTCGCGAACGGATTGACGAACTCGAGAACTTCCAGTTGCATCTGAAAGTGGAAACTCGCCCGGTTACAATGGTGTGTGTACTTTTCCCCTAGGCCAGTCCAATTATTCGTTTTTAGCATCAGAATTGCGAAAATTTTGATGGTTTCTCAAGCATCTCTTAAATCCAAACTCCGATATTTCGCGAACGGATTGCCGAACTCGAGAAATTCCTGTTGCATCTGAAAGTAGAAACTCGCCCGATTGCAATGGTGTGTGTACTTTTCCCCTAGGCGATTCGAGTTATGGTTTCGAGTATCAGACCAGCGAAAATTTTGATGGTTTCTCTACCATTCCTTAAATTCAAACTCCTATATCTCGCGAAAGTATTGACGAACTCGTGAAATTCCTGTCGCATCTGAAAGAAGAAACTCTCCCGATTACAATGGTATGCGTATTTTTCCCCTAGGCCGTTGTAGTTATTGGTTTCGAGTATCAGACTTGCGAAAATTTTTATGGTTTCTCAACCATTACTTAACTTCAAACTTCCATATCTCGCGAACGGATTGACGAACTCGAGAAATTCCTGCAGCATCTGAACGCAGACACTCGCCCGATTGCAGCAGTATGTGTATTTTTGCCCCAGGCCATAGTAGATGTTGGTTTCGAGTATCAGATTTGCGAAAGTTTTTATGGTTTCTCAACCATTCCTTAACTTCAAACTCCCATATCTCGCGCACGGATTGACGAACTCGAGAAGTTTCTGTCGCATCTGAAAGTGGAAACTCGCCCGGTTACAATGGTGTGTGTACTTTTCCCCTAGGCCAGTCCAATTATTCGTTTTTAGCATCAGAATTGCGAAAATTTTGATGGTTTCTCAGCCATTCCTTAACATCAAACTCCTATATCTCGCGAACGGAATGACGGACTCGAGAAATTCCTGTTGCATCTCAAAGTAGAAACTCTCCAGATTACAACCGTAGTTGTATTTTTCCCCTAGGCCGTTTCAGTTATTGGTTTCGATTATGAGACTTGCGAAAATTTTGATGGTTTCTCAACCATTCGTTAACTTCAAACAACAATATCTCGCGAACGGATTGACGAACTCGAGAAATTCCTGTTGCATCTGAAAGCAGAAACTCTCCCTATTACAACGGTGTGTGTATTTTTGTCCCAGGGAATAGTAGTTGTTGGTTACGAGTATCAGACTTGCGAAAAGTTTGATGGGCTCTCAACTATTCCTTAACTTCAAACTCCCATATCTCGCGAAAGAATTGACGGACTCGAGAAATTCCCGTTGCATCTGAAAGTAGAAGCTCGCCCGATTACAATGGTGTGTGTACTTTTCCCCGAGGTCATTCCAGTTATTGGTTTCGAGTATCAGACTTGCGAAAATTTTGATGATTTCTCAAACATTGCTTAACTTCAAACTCCCATATCTCGCGAACGGATTGACGAAATCGAGAAATTCCTGTTGCATCTGAAAGTAGGAACTCGCGCGATTACAATGGTGTGTGTACTTTTCCCCGAGGCCATAGTAGTTATTGGTTTCGAGTATCAGACCAGCGAAAATTTTGATGGTTTCTCAACCATTCCTTAAGTTCAAACTCCCATATCTCGCGAAAGGGTTGACGAACTCGAGAAATGCCCGTTGCATTTGAAAGTAGAAACTCGCCCGATTACAATGGTGTGTGTACTTTTCCCCTAGGTCATTCCAGTTATTCGTTTCTAGCATCAGAATTGCGAAAATTTTGATGGTTTCTCAACCATCTCTTAACTGCAAATTCCGATATTTCGCGAACGGTTTGACGAATCCGAAAAATTTCTGTTGCATCTGAAAGTAGGTACTCGCCCGATTACAATGGTGTGTGTACTTTTCCCCGAGGCCATAGTAGTTATTGGTTTCGAGTATCAGACCAGCGAAAATTTTGATGGTTTCTCAACCATTCCTTAAGTTCAAACTCCCATATCTCGCGAAAGGGTTGACGAACTCGAGAAATGCCCGTTGCATTTGAAAGTAGAAACTCGCCCGATTACAATGGTGTGTGTACTTTTCCCCTAGGTCATTCCAGTTATTCGTTTCTAGCATCAGAATTGCGAAAATTTTGATGGTTTCTCAACCATCTCTTAACTGCAAATTCCGATATTTCGCGAACGGTTTGACGAATCCGAAAAATTTCTGTTGCATCTGAAAGTAGGTACTCGCCCGATTACAATGGTGTGTGTACTTTTCCCCGAGGCCATAGTAGTTATTGGTTTCGAGTATCAGACCAGCGAAAATTTTGATGGTTTCTCAACCATTCCTTAACTTCAAACTCCCATATCTCGCGAACGGATTGACGAACTCGAGAAATTCCTGCTGCATCTGAAAGTGGAAAATCGCCTGATTATAACGGTGTGTGTACTTTTCCCCTAGGCCATTCCAGTTATTGGTTTCGAGTATCAGACCAGCGAAAATTTTGATGGTTTCTCAACCATTCCTTAAATTCAAACTCCCATATCTCGCGAACGGATTGACGAACTCGAGAAATTCGCGTTGCATCTGAAAGTAGAAACTCGCCCGATTACAATGGTGTGTGTATTTTTGCCCTACGCCATAGAAGTTATTGGTTTCGAGCATCAGACTTGCGAAAATTTTGATGGTTTCTCAAACATTCCTCAATTTCAAACTCCCATATCTCGCGAACGGATAGACGAACTCGACAAATTCCTGTTGCATCTGAAAGTAGAAACTCGCCCGATTACAATGGTGTGTGTACTTTTCCCCTAGGTCATTCCAGTTCTTCGTTTCTAGCATCAGAATTGCGAAAATTTTGATGGTTTCTCAATCATCTCTTAACTCCAAACTCCGATATCTCGCGAACGGATTGACGAATCCGAAAAGTTTCTGTTGCATCTGAAAGTGGAAACTCGCCCGATTACAACCGTAGGTGTATTTTTCCCCTAGGCCGTTTCAGTTATTGGTTTCGATTATGAGACTTGCGAAAATTTTGATGGTTTCTCAACCATTCGTTAACTTCAAACAACAATATCTCGCGAACGGATTGACGAACTCGAGAAATTCCTGTTGCATCTGAAAGCAGAAACTCTCCCTATTACAACGGTGTGTGTATTTTTGTCCCAGGAAATAGTAGTTGTTGGTTACGAGTATCAGACTTGCGAAAATTTTGATGGGCTCTCAACTATTCCTTAACTTCAAACTCCCATATCTCGCGAAAGAATTGACGGACTCGAGAAATTCCCGTTGCATCTGAAAGTAGAAGCTCGCCCGATTACAATGGTGTGTGTACTTTTCCCCGAGGTCATTCCAGTTATTGGTTTCGAGTATCAGACTTGCGAAAATTTTGATGGTTTCTCAAACATTGCTTAACTTCAAACTCCCATATCTCGCGAACGGATTGACGAAATCGAGAAATTCCTGTTGCATCTGAAAGTAGGAACTCGCGCGATTACAATGGTGTGTGTACTTTTCCCCGAGGCCATAGTAGTTATTGGTTTCGAGTATCAGACCAGCGAAAATTTTGATGGTTTCTCAACCATTCCTTAAGTTCAAACTCCCATATCTCGCGAAAGGGTTGACGAACTCGAGAAATGCCCGTTGCATTTGAAAGTAGAAACTCGCCCGATTACAATGGTGTGTGTACTTTTCCCCTAGGTCATTCCAGTTATTCGTTTCTAGCATCAGAATTGCGAAAATTTTGATGGTTTCTCAACCATCTCTTAACTGCAAATTCCGACATTTCGCGAACGGTTTGACGAATCCGAAAAATTTCTGTTGCATCTGAAAGTAGGTACTCGCCCGATTACAATGGTGTGTGTACTTTTCCCCGAGGCCATAGTAGTTATTGGTTTCGAGTATCAGACCAGCGAAAATTTTGATGGTTTCTCAACCATTCCTTAACTTCAAACTCCCATATCTCGCGAACGGATTGACGAACTCGAGTAATTCCTGTTGCATCTGAAAGTGGAAAATCGCCTGATTATAACGGTGTGTGTACTTTTCCCCTAGGCCATTCCAGTTATTGGTTTCGAGTATCAGACCAGCGAAAATTGTGATGGTTTCTCAACCATTCCTTAAATTCAAACTCTCATATCTCGCGAACGGATTGACGAACTCGAGAAATTCGAGTTGCATCTGAAAGTAGAAACTCGCCCGATTACAATGGTGTGTGTATTTTTGCCCTACGCCATAGAAGTTATTGGTTTCGAGCATCAGACTTGCGAAAATTTTGATGGTTTCTCAAACATTCCTCAATTTCAAACTCCCATATCTCGCGAACGGATTGACGAACTCGACAAATTCCTGTTGCATCTGAAAGTAGAAACTCGCCCGATTACAATGGTATGTGTCTTTTTCCCCTCGGCCATTGTAGTTATTGGTTTCGAGTATCAACTTGCGAAAATTTTGATGGTTTCTCAACCATTCCTTAACTTCAAACTCCCATATCTCGCGAACGGATTGACGAACTGGAGAAATTCCTGTTGCATCTGAAAGTAGAAACTCGCCCGATTACAATGGTGTGTGTCTTTTTCCCCTAGGCGATTCCAGTTAGTGGTCTCGAGTATCAGACCAGCGAAACTTTTGATGGTTTCTCAACCATTCCTTAACTTCAAACTCATATATCTCGCGAACGGAATGACGGACTCGAGAAATTCCTGTTGCATCTCAAAGTAGAAACTCTCCAGATTACAACCGTAGTTGTATTTTTCCCCTAGGCCGTTTCAGTTATTGGTTTCGATTATGAGACTTGCGAAAATTTTGATGGTTTCTCAACCATTCGTTAACTTCAAACAACAATATCTCGCGAACGGATTGACGAACTCGAGAAATTCCTGTTGCATCTGAAAGCAGAAACTCTCCCTATTACAACGGTGTGTGTATTTTTGTCCCAGGGAATAGTAGTTGTTGGTTACGAGTAACAGACTTGCGAAAATTTTGATGGGCTCTCAACTATTCCTTAACTTCAAACTCCCATATCTCGCGAAAGAATTGACGGACTCGAGAAATTCCCGTTGCATCTGAAAGTAGAAGCTCGCCCGATTACAATGGTGTGTGTACTTTTCCCCGAGGTCATTCCAGTTATTGGTTTCGAGTATCAGACTTGCGAAAATTTTGATGGGCTCTCAACTATTCCTTAACTTCAAACTCCCATATCTCGCGAAAGAATTGACGGACTCGAGAAATTCCCGTTGCATCTGAAAGTAGAAGCTCGCCCGATTACAATGGTGTGTGTACTTTTCCCCGAGGTCATTCCAGTTATTGGTTTCGAGTATCAGACTTGCGAAAATTTTGATGGTTTCTCAAACATTGCTTAACTTCAAACTCCCATATCTCGCGAACGGATTGACGAACTCGAGAACTTCCAGTTGCATCTGAAAGTGGAAACTCGCCCGGTTACAATGGTATGTGTACTTTTCCCCTAGGCCATTCCAATTATGAGTTTCTAGCATCAGAATTGCGAAAATTTTGATGGTATCTCAACCACTCCTTAACTTCAAACTCCCATATCTCGCGAACGGATTGACGAACTCGAGAAATTCCAGTTGCATCTGGAAGTAGAAACTCGCCCGATTACAATGCTGCGTGTAGTTTTCCCCTGGGCGATTCCAGTTATTGGTTTCGAGTATCAAACCAGCGAAAATTTTGATGGTTTCTCAACCATTCCTTAACTTCAAACACCCATATCTCGCGAACGGATTGACGAACTCGATTAATTCCTGTTGCAACTGAAAGTAGGAGCTCGCCCGATTACAACGGTATGTGTCTTTTTCCCCTCGGCCATTGTAGTTATTGGTTTCGAGTATCAGACTTGCGAAAATTTTGATGGTTTCTTTACCATTCCTTAAGTTCAAACTCCCATACCTCGCGAACGGATTAACGAACTCGAGAAATGCCTGTAGCATCTGAAAGTAGAAACCTGCCCGATTACAATGGTCGGTGTACTTCTCTCCGAGGCCATTCCAGTTATACGTTTCTAGCATCAGAATTGCGAAAATTTTGATGGTTTCTCAAGCATCTCTTAATTCCAAACTCCGATATTTCGCGAACGGATTGCCGAACTCGAGAAATTCCTGTTGCATCTGAAAGTAGAAACTCGCCCGATTGCAATGGTGTGTGTACTTTTCCCCTAGGCGAATCGAGTTATGGTTTCGAGTATCAGACCAGCGAAAATTTTGATGGTTTCTCAACCATCTCTTGAATCCAAACTCCGATATTTCGCGAACGGATTGACGAATTCGAAAAATTTCTGTTGCATCTGAAAGTAGAAACTCTCCCGATTACAACGGTGTGTGTATTTTTCCCGTAGGCCATTGTAGTTATTGGTTTCGAGTATCAGACTTGCGAAAATTTAATGGTTTCTCAATCATTCCTTAACTTCAAACTCCCATATCTCGCGAACGGATTGACGAACTGGAGAAATTCCTGTTGCATCTGAAAGTAGAAACTCGCCCGATTACAATGGTATGTGTCTCTTTTCCCCTCGGCCATTGTAGTTATTGGTTTCGAGTATCAGACTTGCAAAAATTTTGATGGTTTCTCTACCATTCCTTAACTTCAAACTCCCATATCTCGCGAACGGATTGACGAAGTCGAGAAATTCCTGTTGCAACGGAGAGTAGAAACTCGCCCGATTACAATGGTGTGTGTACTTTTCCCCTAGGCCATTCCAGTTATTCGTTTCTAGCATCAGAATTGCGAAAATTTTGATGGTTTCTCAACCATCTCTTGAATCCAAAATCCGATTTTTTGCGAACGGATTGACGAATCCGAAAAATTGCTGTTGCATCTGAAAGTAGAAACCCGCTCGATTACAAAGGTGTGTGTACTTTTCCCCGAGGCCATTCCAGTTACTCGTTTCTAGCATCAGAATTGCGAAAATTTTGATGGCTTCTCAACCATCTCTTAAATCCAAACTCCGATATTTCGCGAACGGATTGACGACTCCGAAAAATTTCTGCTGCATCTGAAAGTAGAAACTCTCCCGATTACAACGGTGTGTGTATTTTCCCCCTAGGCCATTGTAGTTATTGGTTTCGAGTATCAGACTTGCGAAAATTTTGATGGTTTCCCAACCATCTCTTGAATCCAAACTCCGATATTTCACGAACGGATTGACGAACTCGAGAAATTCGTGTTGCATCTGAATGCAGACACTCGGCCGATTGCAGCGGTATGTGTATTTTAGCCCTAGGCCATAGTAGTTGCTGGTTTCGAGTATCAGACTTGCGAAAATTTTGATGGTTTCTCAACCATTCCTTAACATCAAACTCCCATAACTCGCGAGCGGATTGACGAACTCGATTAATTCCTGTTGCAACTGAAAGTAGAAGCTCGCCCAATTACAACGGTATGTGTCTTTTTCCCCTCGGCCATTGTAGTTATTGGTTTCGAGTATCAGACTTGCGAAAATTTTGATGGTTTCTCTACCATTCCTTAAGTTCAAACTCCCATATCTCGCGAACGGATTAACGAACTCGAGAAATTCCTGTAGCATCTGAAAGTAGAAACCTGCCCGATTACAATGGTGTGTGTACTTCTCTCCGAGGCCAATCCAGTTATTCGTTTCTAGCATCAGAATTGCGAAAATTTTGATGGTTTCTCAAGCATCTCTTAAATCCAAACTCCGATATTTCGCGAACGGATTGCCGAACTCGAGAAATTCCTGTTGCATCTGAAAGTAGAAACTCGCCCGATTGCAATGGTGTGTGTACTTTTCCCCTAGGCGATTCGAGTTATGGTTTCGAGTATCAGACCAGCGGAAATTTTGATTGTTTCTCAACCATTCCTTAAATTCAAACACCCATATCTCGCGAAAGGATTGACGAACTCGTGAAATTCCTGTCGCATCTGAAAGAAGAAACTCTCCCGATTACAATGGTATGTGTATTTTTCCCCTAGGCCGTTGTAGTTATTGGTTTCGAGTATCAGATTTGCGAAAGTTTTTGTGGTTTCTCAACCATTCCTTAACTTCAAACTCCCATATGTCGCGAACGGATTGACGAAGTCGAGAAATTCCTGTTGCATCTGAAAGTAGAAACTCGCCAGATTACAATGGTGTGTGTACTTTTCCCCTAGGCCATTCCAGTTATTGGTTTCGAGTAACAGACTTGCGAAAATTATGATGGTTTCTCAACCATTCCTTAATTTCAAACTCCCATATCTCGCGAAAGGATTGATGAACTCGAGAAATTCCTGCTGTATCTGAAAGTAGAAACTCGCTCGATTACAATTGTGTGTACTTTTCCCCTAGGCCATTCCAGCTATTGGTTTCCAGTATCAGACATGCGAAAATTTTGATGGCTCCTCAACCATTCGTTAACTTCAAACTCCCATATCTCGCGAACGGATTGTCGAACTCGAGAAATGCCGGTTGCATCTGCAAGCAGAAACTCGCCCGATTACAACGGTATGTGTATTTTTGCCCTAGGCCATAGTAGTTATTGGTTTGGAGTATCAGACTTGCGAAAATTTTGGTGGTTTCTCAACCATTCCTTAAATTCAAACTCCCATATCTCGCGAACTGTTTGAGGAACTCGAGAAATACCTGTTGCATCTGAAAGCAGAAACTCACCCGATTACAGTGGTATGTGTATTTTTGCCCTATGGCACAGTAGTTATTGGTTTCGAGTATCAGACTTGCGAAAATTTTGATTGTTTCTCAACCATTCCTTAAATTCAAACACCCATATCTGGCGAACGGATTGACGAACTGGAGAAACTACTGTTGCATCTGAAAGTAGAAACTCTCCCGATTACAATGGTGTGTGTACTTTTCCCCTAGGCGGTTCCAGTTATTAGTTTCGAGTATCAGACCAGCGAAAATTTTGATGGTTCCTCAACCATTCCTTAACTTCAAACCCCATATGTCGCGAACGGATTGACGAACTCGAGAAATTCCTGTTGCATCTGAAAGTAGAAACTCGCCCGATTACAATAGTGTCTGTACTTTTCCCCTAGGCCATTACAGTTATTGGTTTCGAGTATCATACTTGCTAAAATTTTGATGGTTTCTCAACCATCCCTTAACTTCAAGCTCCCATATCTCGCGAACGGATTGACGAACTCGAGAAATACCTGTTGCATCTGAAAGCAGAAACTCGCCCGATTACAATGGTGTGTGTACTTCTCCCCTAGGCGATTCCAGTTATTAGTTCCGAGTATCAGACCAGCGAAAATTTTGATGGTTTCTCAACCATTCCTTAACTTCAAACTCCCATATGTCGCGAACGGATTGACGAACTCGAGAAATTCCTGTTGCATCTGAAAGTAGAAACTCGCCCGATTACAATTGTGTGTGTACATTTCCCCTAGGCCATTCCAGTTATTGGTTTCGAGTATAATACTTGCGAAAATTTTGATGGTTTCTCAACCATTCCTTAACTTCAAGCTCCCATATCTCGCGAACGGATTGACGAACTCGAGAAATACCTATTGCATCTGAAAGC